>NW_028086331.1:0-4662 GCF_014824575.4 Sturnira hondurensis
TTCCATTCTAAATGAAAACTTTGCTGGATAAAGCAATCTTGGCTATAGGTCTTTGGATTTCTACACGTGGAATACTTCTTTCCAGCCCCTTCTTCCCTGTAAGGTCTCTTTTGAGAAATTCACTGATGGTCTGATGGCAACTCCTTTGAAGGTTACTGTCCCCTTATCTCTTGCTGCTTCTAGGATTCTCTCCTTCATTTTAATCTTGGTTAATGTAATTATGATGTGCCTTGTTCTGTTCCTTCTTGGGTCCAACTTCTTTGGGACTCTCTGAGCTTACTGAATTTCCTGGAAGTCTATTTCCTATGCCAGACTGGGGAACTTCTCCTTTATTACTTGTTCAAATACGTTTTCCACTCGTGGCTGTTTCTTTCCCCCTTCTGGTACCCCTATAATTCGGATGTCGGAACATTTAAAGATGTCTTGAATCCTCTCCTCATTTTTTTGAATTCTCGTTTCTTCATTCCTTTCTGGTTGGATGTTTTGTTCTTCCTTCTGATCCATTCCATTGATTTGAGTCCCAGTTTCCTTTCCATCACTGTTGGTTTCCTGTGCATTTCCCTTCATTTTACTTTGTTTAGCCTTCATATGTTCCTCTAATTTGTGACTATTATCAACCAGTTCTGTGAGCATCCTGATGACCAGTGTTTTGAACTGTGCATCTAAGGGGCTGGCTATTTCCTGGTCGCTTATTATTATAGGCTCTGGGGCTTTGAGTTCTTCTTGAGCCATCGTTTGGACTGTTCGTGCCTGTTACAAATCAGGATCGGAGCCCTAGGTGTTCACCAGAGCAGGGCAACTCAGTCCCTGGGTTGTGACACTATATGTGGGGGCGGGGTCAGAGAGGAGCAATGGCCTCCCGTCTTCCACTTCCCACCGCTGCGGCAGCAGCTGCCACCCTCACCAGGACCCATGCGTTTCCTCCCACTGCACGTGAATGTGCCACGGCCGTCAGCCCTTCGCCAGTGGGTTCACCCACTGGGGCCTGCGCGGTCTGTCTCACTGTGCGTGAATGTGCGACCAGGGTCAGTCTGCCCTGCACCCCAACTGGGTCTGGGCTGCCTGCGTGCCTGGGTCGGGGAATCTTTCCTGCCTGACCGTGCTCCACTGCTGGCTCTGCCCCTCTTACCGGTCCAGGTTGAAAGGTTCCTTGTTGTTGGACTTCAGTATAATTCAATTTTCTGTTCTTTGGCTGTGTCTTTGTTCTCCAAACCTTTCTTGTATTCCAACTTGGTTGTGGGAGAAAGCACAGTGTTTCCACCTATGCCTCCATCTTGGTGGAAGTCCCCCACAGCCCCATCTTATAGAGGAGGAAACTGAGGCACAGAGAGGTTCAGTAACTTGCTCAAGGGCACACAGCTAATAGTAGACAGTGCTGGGATTCCAACCCAGGTGATCTGATTTGCCAGGTCCGAGCCTCTAGCCACCTTGCCAGCCTGCCTCTCAAACTGAAAATCCACCCCCTTGCCAGTGCACTCTGTCTCACCTCCCTCTCCTGCAGCTCCTCCTTGGAAGTTTGGAGGATGGAGGACAACATCATCTTAATCACTGCCTTATTCCTTGAGGTCCACAGGGAGAAGCCAAAGAATTTATACAGGAAAGCCTAGGAGAGGTAGGGGACAGAGAAATGCATAGCTTGGAATAAGGTTAAGACAGGCATTTCCAACACTAGCCACCACCTTCACACACAGCCCTGTCCCCCACTCCGCCCTCTTGTTCTCTGAAGCATCTGGATAAGACAGCAATCCCATGGAGCAGGGTGAAAGGAAAAAGAAAGCTGCATTCCACATATCTCAGCATCTTAGGGATCATCCTTCACAAACCTTCCCTCCCGCACATACTTCCCCCTTCCACCTAGGAAATAAAAGATACTTCCTTAAATTTGCATAATTTTACAATCAAGATTGCATAATTGGAAAGGTACTCTGAGGCAGTCCTTCTTTCTCCCTCTGAATTTCAGTGGCCCTGTCCTTGCTTACTGCACCTTGCCCAGCCAACCTTGTAATGCCAGTCACTGTGGACTCACGCACTCCCTACCCCATGGTCTCTGCACTTCTTATTTCTCTGTCTAGAACCTTCTTCCCTGGGCTCTTCAAAATGCCTCATTCCCATCTGGAGGATCTCACTTCAGTGAGCCTTCCCTGACCCCCATCCAGCTCACCATGTCTCAGGTGAGAATCAAGCTCAGGAGCAGTATCTACCAGGTTCACTGCTCTGCCCCGGTGCTAACAGTGCCAGACACAGCAGGTAAACAGGACCTACAGCTGTGCAGTGAGTATCTCAATGCACTCCCAAACAGCCTCCCTATGGCCATCTTTCCCCCTCTGGTGGATGCTCATGCTGTGTCCTTCAGACCTTAGGGTCCCTTCCCTTCAACTAGCTGCAGGCACTTTAATGAACAGCTACAACCTGCAGCCTTCAGGGAGAGACCTGCCCTAAGGTGAGGGGGGTAGGAGAGGGGACCTCCTTGCCCTGGGGTCCTGGGAACTACATTGCTTCATGGCTTANACCAACCAGCCTTGGAAACCTGGAGCCAGTGACAGAGGAAAGTGGGGGGCCGGCTACAAAAGCCCCTCTCTTGTCTCCAGGCAGGAGAGACTCTGCAGGGCAATTTCCATCCAGGGCTCCCAGGGCATCAGGCCACAGCCTTGCTTGGCCTCTCCTCCCCACCTCTACTTCCCTGCTAATTCACTTGATAAGAATCCTCACCTGACCCGAGGCACCTACTTTTCTGTGTAGCTGGCAAATGACTACACATCTTCTGAGATATACTCACTCCTCTGCAGGACACTCACCTTCCTAGTTTGCCTCGGACCAAGGCAGTTCCCCCAGATGCCAAACTTTCAGGGCTAAAATCACAACCTTCTTGAGCAAACCTACACAGTGGATGGCTCTGAAAAAGCTCTGTCCAGCCCCCACAGGCCTCCTCTGTGCTCCCAAGCACACATGCATTTTCCCACCCGACACAACACTTAGAAGGACTGCCCGTGTCCTTGTCCATTCAGTCGAGCAGACAGTGGTTCCCTGAAGACAGGCAGGGTCTCGCCTTTTACATATGAAGACCCTGTGCCTGGTCCTGTGTCTGCTCTGCTGCAGGTATTTAGTACACATGTTAATAACTTCATAAGATCAGAATTCCTGCTTGATTCGTTTTGTATCCCTACCAATCACGAAGATGCGCATACACTAGATACTTCAGAAATATTTTTGTATGTTTTTCTGGAGTTATCAAAGTAAATTTTAACTTACACATTTGCACATTAAAATCACATTGATAAAATGGAACCGCACAGTCTTTCCCCTCCCCCCCCCGTTAAATTACTTCATATGTCCCAGTGTAAACTGAACAGGAGCTTGAAGGATTGAAAACCACTGAATATCTTTTTCTGATTCTTGCTTATTCCATTACAGTTGTCCCAATTGTTCTCACTTTGTCCCCACTTCCACAGTTAGTCCCCACTCCATTGCCCATGTCCGTGGGTCACTCATACATGTGCTTTGACTAGTCCCTTCCCTTTCTTTCCACATTCCCCTCCTTGCCCCTCCCCCATACCCAGCTGCTGTCATGGAAACATAAATATGGCTTAATTCTTAGAGAGCAAATAGTCTTGGAAATAAAGCCTCTTTCCTGGAACCCCCCCATCGAGCTCAAAACTGTGTTGCTCAATAACGGGAAAACAAGGATCAAAATCAGGAGACCTGGATTTAGGTGCCGGTATTACCAACAATTTGCTTCGGACCCTAACTCTTTCTTGGATTGTTTCTTCACCTGCGATGTAGGGGTGATGACAGCTACCAGGTTGTTAGGCTTTTGAGTTACTAAAGCACCTTCCCCCACAGCCTGTGCTCCACACACCTTTCTACAGCCCCCGTGTGACCACCAGGCTCCTCCACCCGCAGCCTCCAACCCAACCTCCTCCCTTGCAACCACCACACACCCAGACACACCTTCTCGTCTCTGTCTCTGTCCTCACTGAAGGAAGTTATCATCTTCAAGACGAGTCTGGTGAGCTGCTGCAGCCAGCTGTCATCATTGATGGCCACTAAGGAATGACTTACAAACTGAGGAAGAGGAAGGGACAAGGACCACAAATACCAGTGGCAGGATTCTCTGCCCCACAGAAGTGGGGTCAAAAGAAAGCAAGAGACAGGGGTCATGGTCTGTACATGTGGAAAAAGGGGTGAACTACATGGTGGGAGAATGGACTCCACTCCGTCAGGACTGGAGAATGATAACATTTGACAATGATGGTAACGCCAGTCCCATGTGTGAGGCCTTTTGCAATTTACAAGGCCCGCTCCGATGTCATCCTATTTAATTCTGGGGGACGAGAGCAACTTGCGTTTTACAGATGAAGAACCTGAGGCATGCAAAGGCTAAGGAACTGGCCCAAGGACACACAGCTAGGGCCCTTTCCCTTACTCCCCTGATTCAGGGCCTTGAGGGTGTGGAAGGTGAGTCGAGGATTAGGACAGAGTTAGGCACTTAGGCAGGGGCCAGGAGGCAAGGGACCACAGAAAGAGCTTCTCTGAGCCTACATCTCTAAGGGGCCTGTGGCTCTCCTTCCTCAGATCCTGAAGAGGGAAAAGGAGGCAAGCATGGTAGGAGATACCTCTTGGGGACTGCTTACCTGGAGCAGCCTGTCCTCCCATTCCTTCTGA
>NW_028086332.1:0-784 GCF_014824575.4 Sturnira hondurensis
CATAGCTGTCCAGTTCTCCCAACACCATTTGTTGAAGAGGCTATTTTTACTCTATTTTATGTTTCCGCCCCCTTTGTTGAATATTAATTCCCTGTAGAGACTTGGGTTTATTTCTGGGCTCTTTGTTCTGTTGCATTGGTCTATGTGCCTGTTTTTATGCCAGTACCAGGCTGTTTGGATTACAGTGGCCTTGTAATACAGTTTGGTATCAGGTATTGGGATCCCTCCTACTTTCTTCTTCTTTCTCAAAATTGCAGCTGGTATTCGGGGTCGTTTATGGTTCCATATAAATTTTTGAAGTGTTTGTTCTATGGCTGTGAAATATACCATTGGTACTTTAATAGGTATTGCATTGAATCTTTAAGTTGCTTGGGTAGTATGGACATTTTGATGATGTTAATTCTTCCAATCCATGAACACAATATATGTTTCCATTTGTTTATGTTTTCCTTGATTTCTTTCTTCAGTGTTGTATAGTTTTCTCCATAAAGGTCTTTTACCTCCTTGGTTAGGTTTATTGCCAGATATTTTATTTTTATTTTTGCTATATTGAATGGGATTTTTTTTCTTGATTTCAGCTTCTGCTGTTTCATTGTTAGTATACAAAAATGCCTTTGATTTCTGGATATTGACTTTGTAACTAACTGTTTTGCCAAATTTATTTGTTAGGTCAAGCAGTTTTGGGGTAGAGTCTACAGGATTTTCCATGTTCACTATCATGTCATCTGCAAACAATGACAGTTTTGTTTCCTCCTTTCCAATTTGGATTCCTTTTATTTCCTTG
>NW_028086333.1:0-501 GCF_014824575.4 Sturnira hondurensis
TTAACACAAGAAAAATGCGAGCAGACCCTCTGCATTCCAGATATCAAAATTTTTTTTTAAGCATTGTTTTTTTTTAAATATTTTATTTATTTGTCTTTAGAGGGGAAGGGAAAGAGGGAGGAAGAGAAACATCAATGTATGGTTGCCTCTCATGCGTCCCCTGCTGGGAACTGGCCTGCAACCCAGGCATGTGCCCTGACCGGGAATTGAACCGTGATCGCCTGGTTCACAGGCCCGCGCTCAATCCACTGAGCTACACCAGCCAGGGCCAGATATCAAAATTTAATCATCTTTATTGAAAGTTAGTGCATTAAAAATGAGGATTTATAGTCTGGTATCCCAGTTAGGGTTGAGTTTATAATATAAACATTAAATAAACATAACTCAAAATATCCAATCTTTCTTATTCTGTTTCAAACCAAAAATATTAAGGGCAATATTGCAGGAACCTTTTAGTTTTCTAAGTTTTCTATGGTCTGATACATTGTTATTTTACAGATG
>NW_028086334.1:0-679 GCF_014824575.4 Sturnira hondurensis
TAGGACTTTAAAAATTGAGCAACAGCTTACACATTTTATTTTGTTTTGTTTTTTTATTTATTGATTTTAGAGAGAACGGGAAAGAGAGACAGACAGACATCAGTTTGTTATTCCACTTATGTGTGCATTCATTGGTTGTTTCTTGTATGTGCCCTGACCAGGGATCAAACCTGTAGCCTTGGTGTATTGGGACAACACTCTAGCCAGCTGAGGCACCCAGCCAGGGCAACTTGTGCATTTTAAATAAACTAGACGTGCTATTTTATCTTACTACCATCAAATTTTAAACACAAGTTTTCATTCAGTTGACTCCAGTAAGTGGAAAGCAGTGATGGACTATAACATTTATGTAGTTATTTGAGGGAAACCTTTAACAAATTCTTTCATAGATCCTTTAAAAATGTGATTTTTTTCCTCTTTTTTTTTGTAGGTGCACATTGTTTTTTGCAGAATAGCCTTTTTATCCTCTATGCCTTTCTTGCCCATTAAATTCTGTGTTCTTTTGTGTTCTTTTTATGTATGCTGTTAGAGAATGTTTCTTCCTTCAGGTCCACCAACAGACTCAGTTGTCTAGAACTATTCCTAAGAGCTCGGTTTATGAGAAGAGATGATGATTTTTGTATGGATTTTTGAAGTGCTACCTTTGATTTTATAGTGTGATTATAGAACAGTGTTATTA
>NW_028086335.1:0-1186 GCF_014824575.4 Sturnira hondurensis
AATCTTGGTGTATGGTGTAAGTTGGTGCTCGAGTTTCATTTTTTTGTACATATCTGTCCAGTTCTCCCAACACCATTTGTTGAAAAGGCTGTCTTTACTCCATTTTATGTTACATGGAGTAACATAAAATGTTAGCCCCCTTTGTTGAATATTAATTGACTGTTGAGATTTGGGTTTATTTCTGGGCTCTCTGTTCTGTTCCATTGTTCTATGTGTCTGTTTTTGTGCCAGTACGAGGCTGTTTTGATTACAGTGGCCTTGTAATACAGTGTGATATCAGGTATTGTGATCCATCCTACTTTGCTCTTCTTTCTTAACATTGCAGCTGCTATTTGGGGTCTTTTCTGGTTCCATATAAATTTTTGAAGTGTTTGTTCTATGTCTCTGAAATAAGCCATTGGTACTTTAATAGGCATTGCATTGAATCTGTAAATTGCTATGGGTAGTATGGACATTTTGATGACGTGAATTATTCCAATCCATGAACACGGTATATGTTTCCATTTATTTGTATCTTCCTTAATTTCTTTCTTCAGTGTTGTGCAGTTTTCTGCATACAGGTCTTTACCTCCTTGGTTAGGTTTATTCCCAGATATTTTATTTTTGTTTTTGCTATATCGAATGGGATTCTTTTCTTTTTTTTTTTTATTAGTTTCAGGAGTGCATCCCAGTAATTAGACATTATATAACTTAAGTGATTATCCTGATAAATCTAATGCCCACCCAACACCAAACATAGTTATTACAATAGTTTTGAGTATATTTTTGGTGCTGCACTTTACATCTCTGGGACTATTCTGTAATTACCAATTTTTACTTTTTTTAATATAATTTTTATTTAATTCTTGTTCAAGTACAGGTTTCTGTCTTATAATCCCAACCCTGCCCGCCCCCCACCCCATGCTCCCCGCCTCCCTCCACTTTCCACCCCCCACCCTTAGTTATTGTCCATGTGTCTTTTATACTTGTTCATGTGAGTCCATTCCCTTTTCCCCTATGATTCTCTCCCCTCTCCCCTCTGGGCCTGACAGCCTGTTCCATATTTGAGTGTCATTGGTTGTATTTTGCTTGCTTGTTTTGTTTGTTTAGATTCCTGTTAATGGTGAGATCATATATAAATTTTTGAAGTGTTTGTTCACAGACATAGAACAAACACTTCAAAAATTTATATGGAACCAGAAAAGAC
>NW_028086337.1:0-1659 GCF_014824575.4 Sturnira hondurensis
TTTAGGGTTATAAATTTCTTTTATGATTATCAGAAGCTTTTTGAGGAAAAAACCCTAAGTTTCTCCAGTGTTCATGAAATAAGATAGATTGGGTTTTCCTAGTGAAGCTTATATGTTTTGTCAGGTGGGTTTTCTCCTGGTCTGGTTTGTTTCATTTCACTTAACTTCAAGGTTAATTTTTTGTTATTTTATGTGTGAACATTAAAGATATTCATTTTAAAGTATTTTATCAATATATTGAATGTGTAAAATTTATTTTACATTTTAAAATACCTTGAAATGTATAACATCTTTTATTGTTTCACTTTTCATTTGATGTATTACATTTTCTTTTACTTGCCTATTTTGTTTAATTTAGAAGTCAATTTTTCAAATATTCAATTTTATTAATAACAATTTGATGAAAAAACAAGGAAATAAAACAACCTAAAATGAAATGCATTACACATATAATATGGCAAAATAAAATTTCAAAAATATTTAGCAACAACATTTATACTTTATTTTTTATTGTTGTTTAAAGATTTTTACTTTTTTGTTTTTAGAGAAATAGTAGGTCAAAATCTGGGAGAGAAACATCAATGTGTGCTTGTCTCTCATGGGACCCCAGCTGGGGACCTGGCCTGCACCCCAGGAATATGCCCTGACTGGGTTTTGAACTGGTGACACTTTGGTTCAAAAGCTGGTGCTTAATTTACCGAGCCACAGCAGCCAGGGCTATTTATTTTAGTTTTTTAGAAAAAAATTTATGTGTTTAATTTTAGAGAGCAGGAAGAGGAGGGAGAAAGAAAGGGAGTAAAACATGGGTATGAAAGAGAAACATTAATGGGCAACATCAATGTTGTATCAGTAATATTTATAGAAGTAATTAAATAAAAACTAAGTGATATAGAAATAAAATATGTAACAATCAATAAGAGAATAATTTTATAAAAATATAATAAACAGCCCTGGCTGGTGTGGCTCAGTGGATTGAGTCTGTGAAGCCAAGGGTCACTGGTTTGATTTCCAGTCGGGGCACATGCCTGGGTTGCAGGCCGGGTCCCCAGTAGGGGATACATGAGAGGCAACCACACATTGATGTTTCTCTCCCACTCTTTCTCCTTCCCTTCCCCTCTCTCTAAAAAATAAATAAATATTTTTAAAAATATATAATAAACAATATAAATAATGAATAAAAGAAAGGAAGAAATATTCAACAAAAATTATAAATTACAAATCTGATTAGTCAAAAAGAAAAGATCTGACCTGGCTGGTGTAGCTCAGTGGATTGAGCACAGGCCTGCGAACCAGATGATCGCGGTTCGATTCCCAGTCAGGCCACATGCCTGGGTTGCAGGCCAGTTCCCAGCAGGGGACTTACGAGAAGCAACCATACATTGATATTTCTCTCCTTCTCTCCCTCTCTAAAGATATATAAATAAAATCTTTAAAAAAAAGAAGAAAAGATCTTAGGTTAGAATGATATGTTGCATTACACAGTAGATTAATTATACATTACTATAGTATTAAATAACTTGTGGTGATTTTTATATTGAGATAACATTTTTTCCTTTATCTCCATGGAGATAAAGAGAGAGAAAGAGAGGAAGAGAACCATGGATATGGGAGAGAACAATTAATCTCTCCCTCTTGTTGCCTCTTGTGACGCCCCAGTCC
>NW_028086338.1:0-529 GCF_014824575.4 Sturnira hondurensis
CCCTACCCACTAGGTGTTGGAGGTGAGATCTTTGGAAGATTAAGATTAGAAAGGTCCTGGGGGTACAGCACCCATGGGTGGGTTAGTGGTTTTACAAGAGTCTGGGGAGAGCTGGCTCCCTCTCTTTGCTCTCTGGGATGTGAGGGCACAATGAGAAGTCAGGAGTGTGCAGCTGAAGCAGGGCTCTCACCACACCTGCTGCGTGCTCACGGTCAGATCTCAGCTCCAGTCTCAGGAACTGTGAGCAAGAAATTTCTGTTGTTTATCAGCCATCCAGCCTTTGTATTATTTTGTTGGAGCAGCCCACACTAAGACACCTACTCAAACATAAACCAGTTCCTACTACCTCTTTTTTAGATGCCTGAATCTGTATAAAGAAAAATATTCCCTTGCTTTTGTTTGCCTTTGTAAAGACAGACATAATTTTCAATTTCTTTCGCTGACATTTGGTGTCTTAGTGTTCTGTGCTATTTGTTCAGCCTCTCTTGGGCTAGGCAAAGAAGTTAGGGGCTCATTGCCAAGTGCTGTG
>NW_028086339.1:0-594 GCF_014824575.4 Sturnira hondurensis
TCCTCCTATAGCCCCTTCCTACTCCTCCCCTGTAATCTGATCAAACCTGTCTGAATCCCTGTCACAAATGACAGTATCCCACCTTTTTTAGTGGTTGAGTAGTATTCTATTTTGTGTATGTACTGCCTCTTTTCTTTATCCAATCTAGCTACTAGGGAAATGCAAATCCTAACTACAGTGAGAGAAAAAGGACTCACAGACACCAACAACAGTGTGGTGATTGTAGGAGTGAAGCGTGTGGGTGGAGGTGGAAGAGTGTGTAAGGGGATAAATGGTAATGGAAAAAATGCAATAATTTAAAAAACCTACAACAAGACACCACTTAACACATGGTTGAATGACTAGTGTCAACAGGACAAGAAATTAAAGGTGTTGATAGAGGTTGTGGAGAAAAAGGAACCTGCACTCCCATTCACTGTTCATGGCAGTGTAAACTGATACAGCACTTGAAAACAATATAGAGGCTGTCCAAAACATTAAGAAGAGAGCTACCATATGACCCAACAATCCTTCTTCTGGGTATCTACACCTCCCAAAAATTAAAAACATTTATTCTCAAAGATATATGCATCCTTATGTTCATTGCAGTCTATC
>NW_028086340.1:0-756 GCF_014824575.4 Sturnira hondurensis
AAATAAGCAAGCAAAATATAACCAGAGACATTGAAATAAAGAACAAATTGACAGTATCCAGAAAGGAGGGAGATAAAGGGGGAAAGGAAAGGGTAATCAAGGAATATATATAAAGGATCCATGAACAAAGCAAAAGAGGAGAAGAATTGAGGGTGTGAGGTGGGAAGTAGGGGTAGGTGGGGTAAAAGAAAGTTGTGGTGGAAAATTGGAGAACTGTACTGGAACAGCAATTAAAATAAGACATAAGAAATAGAAAATAAAAATGAATATACATTGTACTTCTTAATGATTTAAGTACTACTATTGCTAAAAGTACATAAGAGGAATATACTTATTCTACATTCCTATACAAACTTAGCCATATTATTGTTCTCTAAACTCATTCTTCATTTGCTTATGTTCAAGCTAACAATTTCACCTACGCATCTTTCCCACTGAAATGAAATTACTCTTTACTGTAACATTTTGCTACATCCTTTGTCTCTTTCCTACACTTTACAGAAACCTAGATAATCCAAGGGAATGTTATTTTTATATCCCTCTTCAGTATAAATCACTTTTTATATTATTTTCTAAACAATACAACACAGAATAATTTTGGAGATCAAACCTTTATCTTAGTTATCATTAGCAAATATTTTTCCCAAATAGTTGGTTTTCATTTCTTTTTAATGCTGTTTTCTTTAGCCATACAGAAGCATTTTAGTTCCAAGAGATCCCATTTGTTTATTTTTCCCTTCATGTCCCTTGCACTAG
>NW_028086341.1:0-545 GCF_014824575.4 Sturnira hondurensis
GGTTTCCAGTTTCCGATGGATCCAGGGGCTGAGTCAGGTGTAAATGAAGTTAAGTAGCTGTGAGGTGACGGAGGTGGGGCCAGATGGGCAGTGAAAGCTGCGAAGAGCCAATGAGATTTGCTGACGGCTTGACTGTGGGCTGTGAAAGAAGGGTCAAGGATGACTCCGACGTTTTTGGCCTGAGCAGCCAAGGATGGGGTTACTGTTTATTAAGATGATGAGGGTATGGGAGATGCTTAGCATGTCTGAGAGTGTAGCAGACAAGGGGGGACCCCCAAAAAGATGAAACTGTCTTCTGGAGGGTAGGCTCCTTGTGGTAGAGGCTTCTCCTGCTGGGTGAGTGTTCTAGGAACCCATCTGCATCAACGTAACCAGCTGGTGCTGTTGTAAGAGGCTACATTCAGCTCCAGCGAATTTTTTTAAGACCCTTTCAACACATTTGCCCATTTCATGATGGGCGATTCTGAAGCACACCTGCCCACACCGCCCTGCATGGTCAGCAGTTTTGGGCCATAAACTGCATGACCCCTGTGCTCCACCTTCCC
>NW_028086342.1:0-882 GCF_014824575.4 Sturnira hondurensis
CTTTTCCCTTTTCATTTGCAAATATCCCTCTTCTGTGATATGATTGGTGGCATTGGCTTCTTTGTTTTCTGTAAAAGGTAACCACCCAAAGCAACCTATGCATAGTAAATGAGGGCCATAATGTACTGTGCTGAGAAACCCAATAAAGGCCAGTCACGGCAAGGGCCTCCGCTCTTGCTCCTCTTGAGAGAAAAAGACATGCTGTCTCTTTTCCTCCACAAGACTTGGTAGTCACTGTGAATGTCTCATTTCATTCATAATGACGCAGACACTATGGGCCCGTGTCTGCATCAACAGTAGATTGCTAATGGTATAAAATTTATTTTAACTGGGACTTCCGCCAAGATGGAGGCATAGGTGGAAACACTGTGCCTTCTCCCACAACCAAGTTTGAATACAACAAAAGTTTGGAGAAACAAAGACACAACCAAAGGACAGAAAATTGAATTATACGGAAGTCTGACTGCATCTAACTGTTCAACGGGGACAGTAAGAGGGGTGGAGCCAGCAGCGAGCAGGGTTGGGCAGGACAGGGCCCCCGACCCAGGTGCGCAGGCAGACGAGAACCAGTTGGGGTGCGGGGCAGACCGCGGGCGCATATTCGCGCACAGTGAGACAGACCGCGAAGGCCCCAGGGGGCGAGGGCTGACGGCGGTGGCACACTCGCGTGCAGTGGGATGAAATGCGTGGGCCCCATGACGGCAGCAACTGCGGCACTGGTGAGGGCCCTGGCGGCAGGTGGCGGACAGGACGCCATAGTCCCTCTTTGACCCCGCCCCTACATACAGGGTCACAACCCAGCGACTTAGTTGCCCTGCAATATCAGTGAGAGCCATTGTCCCTCTTTGACCCCGCCCCCACATACAGCATCACAACCCAGCG
>NW_028086343.1:0-964 GCF_014824575.4 Sturnira hondurensis
TCCAGTAATTTGTTGTAATCTTTTCTTCCTATTGTAAATGAATACTCAGTTTTGTAATAAATTTTGTTTGAGATTTTATATTCTTTTTCTTAAAGATGCCCCCACAAAACCTAGATTTCAGACTGGAAGGTTCTTCTCCAATCTGTGCCTTCTTTTCTTCAATGCCTCTCTAGCCCACAGTTACCAGAAAGTAGTAAGTATGGGGCAGGGGGAGACTCTGCAGGGGTCTCTGTAGCAATAACTACATGCAAAATAGAATCACCCTCACTATTTGCATTCCATCTTCTACTGCAGGCATACCTTGAATGCCATGCACCAATTCCTCTTCCACAAGTGCTAGGACCCTCTAGCATTCCCAATAACTTAACCAGAGGAAAAGACAAAACCTCTATTAGCTGGCTCTGCCCCTGAACCTCAAAGCTATTTTGAAATAGTCTCTTTATACCTACTTCTATTCATCAAATAGACTTTGAATTTGAGTTAGATAAGGGAATAACTAATTTGTAAATGCAAAGGCAGTCTGTAATTTTCTTAATAAAATATTTTAGATGTGTAATAGAATTTGTAAAAAAAGAATTCAGTTCCCAGCTAAGTGATAATAGTAATGACATTTTAAAGATATATTTTATTGATTATGCCATTACAGTTGTCCCATTTTCCCCCCTTCATTTCCCTCCACCCTGCACACCCCCTCCCCCACCATTCCCCTCCTTCAGTTTATGAGCATGTGTCACAAGTTCTTTAGATTCTATATTTCCCCCACTATTCTTGCCCTCCCCTATCTATTTTCTACCCACCGTCTATGCTATTTATTCTCTGTACCTTCTCCCCCTTCTCCTCCTCTTACTCCCCTGTTGCTAACCCTCCATGTGATCTCTATTTCTATGGTTCCACTCCCGATCTAGCTGTCTGCTTAGTTTGCTTTTTGTTTTAGGTGTGGTTGTTAATAACTGTGAGTTTGCTG
>NW_028086344.1:0-815 GCF_014824575.4 Sturnira hondurensis
TCTGCTGATTCATTGTTGGTATACAAAAATGCCTTTGATTTCTGGATATTGAATTTGTAACCCGCTGTTTTGCCAAATTCATTTATTAGGTCAAGCAGTTTTTTGGTAGAATCTATAGGATTGTCCATGTACACTATCATGTCATCTGCAAACAGTGCCAGTTTTGTTTCCTCCTTTCTGATTTGGATGCCTTTTATTTCCTTTTCTTGCCTGATCACTGAGGCTAAAACTTCTAATACTATATTAAATAGAAGTGGTGAAAGTGGACAACCTTATCTTGTTCCTGATCTTAGTGAAAAAGATTTTAGTTTTTGCCCATTGAGTATGATGTTGGCTGTAGGTTTTTCATATATGGTCTTTATTATATTCAGGAATGCTCCCTCTATTCCGACTTCGCTGAGTGCCTTTATTATAAATGGGTGTTGTACCTTATCAAAAGCTTTTTCTGCATCTATGGATATGATCATGTGGTTTTTGTCTTTGCTTTTGTTTATGTGATGTATTACATTTACTGATTTGCAAATATTGAACCATCCTTGCCTCCCTGGGATGAATTCCACTTGGTCATGGTGTATGATCTCTTTAATGTATTGTTGAATGTGATTTGCCAATATTTTGTTGAGGATTTTAGCATCTATGTTCATCAGTGATACTGGCCTGTAGTTTTCTTTCTTTGTTGTGTTTCTATCTGGTTTTGGAATTAGGATGATGCTGGCTTCATAAAAAGAGTTGGGAAGTTTTCCCTCCTTTTGGATTTTTTGGCATAGTCTGTGAAGAATAGGGGTTAGCTCTTCCTTAAATGCTTTGTAGAATTC
>NW_028086345.1:0-1929 GCF_014824575.4 Sturnira hondurensis
TTTGGGCTGTTCGTGCCTGTTCCATAACAGGATCAGAGCCCTAAAGTGTTCACTAGGACAGGGCAACTAAATCACTGGGTTGTAACGCTGTATGTGGGGGCGGGGTCAAAGAGGGACTATGGCGTCCTGTCTACCGCCTGCTGCCGCAGCCCTCACCGGTGCTGCAGTTGCTGCCGTCACCGGACCCACGCGTTTTGTCCCACTGCACGCGAGTGTGCCACTGCAATCAGCCCTCGCCCCCTGGGGCCTGCGTGGTCTGTCTCACTGTGCACGAATGTGCAACTGCGGTCAGTCTGCCCCGCACCCCAACTGGTTCCGGGCTTCCTGCGCGCCTGGGTCGGGGGACCGGTCCTGCCCGACCCTGCTCACTGCTGGCTCCGCCCCCTCTTACCGTCCCGTTGAACGGTTAGACGTAGTCAGACTTCCGTATAATTCAATTTTCTGTCCTTTGGTTGTGTCTTTGTTTCTCCAAACCTTTGTTGTATTCAAACTTGGTTGTGGGAGAAGGCACAGTGTTTCCACCTATGCCTCCATCTTGGCGGAAGTCTCCCACAAGTGCTGCTCTTGATGGGTGTGTCCAAGGTTTAAACTTCGATCCCAGGTCTTCCTAGAGACAGCGCAGGACCGGTTTAAGCTGGTTTTGCAGTTCCCCTGGCTCTCGCCATAGCAGCTGGGACTCCAGGGCCACACGTGCCCATACTGAGCTCTTGAAATGTGATTTGGGCAACTAACAAACTGAAGTTAAATTTTTATTTATGCTTAATTAATTTAAAATCTTCAAACACTCTTTGGAATGAATTCCGTATGGGCATATGCTTTATGAAATTACACACAGGATAAGTATTTTGTTGAAAGCTTAGTATCTGAATTGCTACGTGTGTTAGAAATGTAAATGACATACCAAATTTCAAAGACTTAAGATGAAAAAATCAAGTGTAGCGCAGTCTTCTGGGGTGTGGTCCCACACAATGAAAGGCGCAGGTCTGATGCCCGGATGGGGCGCACAGGGGAGGCAGCCAATCAATGTTTCTCTCTCTCTCTCTCCCTGCCTTCCTCTCTCTAAAAGTAATGAAAAAATGACCTTGGTTAAGGATTTTTTAAAAAAGACTTAAATGAAAAAAAGGACCTGTAATACCTCCTTAATCATTTTTATTTATTTATTTTTTAAAATATTTTATTTATTTATCTTTAGAGGGGAAGGGAAGGAGAGAGGAAGGAAACATCAATGTACGGTTGCTTCTCGTGCATCCCCTACAGGGAACTGGCCCCTGCCGGAAACTGGCCTGCAACCCAGGCATGTGCCCTGACTGGGAATCGAACCGCAATTGTCTGGTTCGTAGGCCCGTGCTCAATCCACTGAGCTACACCAGCCAGGGCCCCCTTAATCATTTTTATACTGATTACGTGTTGAAATAATATCGTTGATACAGTGGGTTAAAGAAAATGTATTATTAAAATTAATTTCACCTATTTCTCTTTGTGGTTTTTCAAAGCAGCTATTAGAAAACGTCAAAGTGCACGTGGCCCAAATGATCAAACCATTTCCGCCGGACAGCGCTGTTCTAGGGCTGGGCCCGAGGCTGAATCCTGGGCATTGGTGGGATGCACAGGATTCAGATAATGAGACAGCGAGCACAGGGCTGCACCAGCGGCTGCCATGTTCCCTTGTGTAGAACTCAGTCCTAATGTCATCCCTAACTACAAAGGACAGAAACACAGCCTGCCCAGGAAGGTGAGCAGACAGATCTGGTGAGCGACAAGCTGGCCTCTGGTGCAGGTGAGTTGGAAGGACAAGATCACCGGAGAGAGGCGTCTGGAGGTGCCGGTGGGCAAGGTGTGGGCAAGATTGTCCCTATGAATTTGAAATGACCATGAATTTGGAGAGAGTAACAGGAAACACAAACCTTCAAGACCTTCAGGGTTTATAGT
>NW_028086346.1:0-1392 GCF_014824575.4 Sturnira hondurensis
CTATCCAATTCTCTTTTTCTCACTCCTTACTTTATGCAGGATCTATCTAGTGTCCTTACTCTTACTAATCAACAATGTTAGATTTCTCCAGAATAAATCTCCTACTAGCCAGTTAAATTATTTAGATGTAGAAACTGGGTATACAATGTATTCTCTGTTGTTTAAGCCATCAAAGATCCAATACTATAAAACCTGACAGATAGTATTATCAGACTTTCAACTTAAACTGCTAGATTAACACTTCTCTATTTAAAAAACATAATTTAGCCCTGGCTGGTGTAGCTCAGTGGATTGAGCATGGGCTATGAACCAGAGGGTCACAATTTGGTTCCTGGCCAGTGCATATGCCAGGGTTACAGGCCAACTTCCCGGTGGGGGTCATGTGGGGGACAACCAACATTGATATTTCTCTTTCTCTCTTTCTCCTTCCATTCTCCTCTCTCTAGAAAAACATTAAAAACAAAGAAAATAAAAAAACACATCCTTTAACTTAGTTTCTGAAGAGTATGGCTTATTAAAGAGATGAATTTAAATTTTATACTAACAAAAATACCCTCTAAAGTACTTTAAAATTACAATTCTATCATTTTCTAAATGATAATCAACAAGGCGCTTCACTGAACACAGGTTCCTTTCAAATATGTACCATTATGGGTTGCTGTGCTAATTTTTTATTAAATTTATTGGGATGGCATTAGTTAGTAAGCTCATAGAAGTTTCAAGTGTGCACTTTTATGATGCATGGTCTGTATATTGCAGTGTTGCCCATCACCCAAAGTGAAATCATCTTCCATTACCATAGACTTGGCCCCTCTACCCTTCATTACTAACACCTACATTCCCTCTGGTTACCCCTGTACTGTTGTCTCTGTCTATGAATTACAGTTTCAAAAATGTTCACACAGATCAAGCTTCCATAACTGAATCTAAATCCCACATGGGAAATATTGTCGGTAATATTGTAATAACTACGTATGGGGCAGGGTTCTATTTTAAGTATCAAGGGGAACACACTGTGGAGTATATGACTGTGTGGCCACTTTGCTGTAGCCCTGAAACTAGTACAGAATAATATTAAATGTGAAGTATAATTTCAGAATTTCAAAGTAAAAAATCAAAACTCTCATATCAAGTTTCTAGAATTGAATAGGAATCTATTTCTCCCAATTTTAACACATTGCTACATTACAATTTAAAATTTTCTTATCATTTTTATACTAAGTTTGGGGGTGACATGAGATATATGCACCCCTCTGTTCATTGCAGCCTTACTGGTGGTGACAAAGACATCAAAACAACCAAAGTAACCTTCACTGGGTAACTGGATAAAAGAGATGAGACACATACACACAATACTATTCCTCTGTGAGAAAAGATGAAACCCTGCCATTG
>NW_028086347.1:0-566 GCF_014824575.4 Sturnira hondurensis
AACAGTGTCTTGAACTGTGCTTCTGAGAGGCTGGCAATCTGTTGGTCGCTTAGGGTTATGGGCTCTGGGACTTTAGAGCTCTTCTTGTGCCATCTTTTGGGCTGTTCGTGCCTGTTATGTATCAGGATCGGAGCCCTAGGTGTTCACTAGAGCAGGGCAAGTAAGTCCCCGGGTTGTGACGCTGTATGTGGGGGCGGGGTCAATGAGGAGCAAAGGCGTCCTGTCTGCCGCCTCCTGCCATGGCCCCCACAGGTATGGCAGCTGCCACCGTCACCGGGCCCACGTGTTTTGTCCCACTGCACGCGAGTGTGCCACCGCCATCAGCCCTCGCCCCCTGGGGCCTGTGTGGTCCCTCTCACTGTGCACGAATGTGTGGCCACGGTCAGTCTGCCCCACACCCTGACTGGGTCCGGGCCACTTGCGCGCCTAGGTTGGGGGATCTGTCCTGCCTGACCCTGCTGTGCTGCTGGCTCCGCCCCTGTTATCGTCCCGGTTGAATGGTTAGTTGTTGTCAGACTTCTGTATAATTCAATTTTCTGTTCTTTGGCTGTATCTTTGTTCTCCAA
>NW_028086348.1:0-1638 GCF_014824575.4 Sturnira hondurensis
AGTGCACAGGTGCCCTGGTGCAGGGCCATGTGGGTCTTTGGGGAAGGAGTTCCCACTTGCTGGGGTGTTGGGGGGGCCCCTCTCAGTGCAGCCCCCCCCCTCCCTCTACTAATGAGTCTGGCTCTGAGAAGTGGCTCAGCTCTGGAAACTGGCTGAAAGATTCGTTCTTTTGTTGGGAGGCCATTTCAACCTCCTCCTCATCCATCTTTATGTCTTGTCTCTGTTTGTTGTAGTTATTCAAATCCATCCCTAAGTATCCAGGTTGGCTGTCCATCCATTTTGGCTCTAAGATCACCCTGTGCTGAGCCATAGCCATTGCTCTGTGGTTGAGTCATGTCTCGATTTCCGACCTTCCGAGTCCTTTTGATCACCTTACCTCCTTTCCTCCTGACCCAGAGCACCTGTACCTGTGATTTATTGTGTCGACACCTGCCACCCCCATTACTGCTGGCAGCCATTTGGGGGTACAGGGACTCCTACCACCATTCATGACCTTCAGCAAGAGTCATCTTTCAGCTTGTTGGTGCTCTTCTCCTCCTCGCTCTCCTGATTGCTTCAATAAACAAGAGTTAGCTTCAGGCTTCCCCATAGAGCAAGGTTGACTGGACACTTTTCTGCCTTTTCATACTATACCCCGCCTGGCATATTCTCTTCCCTGAGCCAGCTGAGCCCTTCCTCTACTACCTGCCTCAGGAGTTCTGCCTGTTCTGCTCCATGCACAGTAGCCATGCCTTTTTCCAAGCTCACAAGACCCATCCCAGCAGCAGGTTGGCGCCATCGCCCAGGGCTGTGCTGTCATGACCCCCTAGTCGTGCACTGTCCCTTGTCCTCCACTGGGATCTGTTCACATCCCCCACCTCTCACCACCCAGCTTTGTCAGGAGCAGCCCCCTACATGCTCTCCGTGTCCCCCAGGGCACTGGGCTACTTCCTGCCAATCCTCTGGAATCTAGAGTTTTCCTCCATAGCCTCCCGGCATGTCCCTGGATTGGTTGTGGACTGCATGATGATGCGTATTGGCCTGGTGGGCAGAGGGGACGTGTCTGGAGACGTGTGGTTTCTTGTGTGGCTTCTGCCACGCAGAGGCCTCCTGGTCTCCCTCAAGCAAGGGATGGGGAACTGGCCTTCACCTAGTGAAGAGAGGTGACAGAGAGGGTCAGTCCTCGGTCTGCCAGCCCAGGTGTCAGGGGGAGTCACTTGTTGGCACAGAGATGGGGGAGATGCTCATGGTCATTTTTCTTTTAACCCAACTTTCACCTGCATTTTCTCCTTCACAGATGCCCACTCTCTTTGCTCTATATTAAATGTCTCTGCTAGTGGACCATCATGGTGTGAGTTTCTAGGCACGATCCATAGGACCCCATTTTTAAAATATTCCTGTAATAGCGGGGTGGCCAAACCTGTTGGTCCCATCGGGATGATGCTGAATGCCACAGAGGCCTGGCACCAACGGTGTGAACTTTGGACGGAACTGTTGCCTGAGTTCCAGAAGGCACTGCTGGACAATAAAAAATATATTTCCAAAGCCTTTGGTAAGTTTGCACGATCCAGGTAGAAGTAGAACAGTGTTCTGGGGTAGGGAACAATTGTGTTCATGTAAATACTGGAATCTTTTCCTACCCAAGAGGCCCAGCAGCCA
>NW_028086349.1:0-1182 GCF_014824575.4 Sturnira hondurensis
GCTTAGTACACTCATTGTGTTTTTAAATAGCAAGACTTCCTTATCAACTCAGGACAATGTCTATTCTACTAACTCTCGTTTTTCAGAACAGGGTTTCTCACTAGACAATCTGCACTCACCTCTTATGTACAGAGGTGATGCTGCAGCCACATGAACTCAAACATATATGCCTTCTCCACCAATACCCGAGCCTCTGAAACCATCCCAGCAAATATATTGCACACGGCTGCATTCCACCTTTCATCTTTCACTCAGAAGATGTGTTCCCTTTTTGATAGTTACTAATTAAAAGAAGGGATTCTTGACCTTGGGCAGCATAGATAAAGATAATGGACAGAGGGCCCTGGGACATAAACATTAGTACTGTACACAAACTACTGTCCTTGACAAACATAAATAGAAATTGATACTAGTACAAAAATACAACCTCACTACCCAACAACATGAAANAATGAAGGTTGCTGGTTCTTAAGCCAATCATATTAGGAGGAAAACCAAGCACAGCCTCAGATGCAGGGGCAGGGCACATCCTTTACCTGAGAAGCTGCCATAGCCTCCTTGTCCTATTGCTCCTCCTCCTCTGTGTTCTGTTCTCAGCAGACCATATGCAGAGGAGACAAAGTAGCATTGTGAGAATGTGTCTTCAAAGGCATAGCCCTTTTATCTAATCTCACCACAATCACTGGCAAAAGGACCTGGGAAACTGGAAAGACACACACTTTCATCTCCTTTGTCATGAGGAGGCAACATAATGAGCAGCTACATGGAGACCACACTGAGTTTGTTTTTCTGCATTCTTGTGATCTCTCCCCTCACAGAGGTCCACAAACCGCTACACCAATAAGAACGGGTGTTGCTCTCCTGAACATCGAACCCAAGGGAGCAGTCTGTTATCTCCCCTGAACAAAGCCTGCTCTCCACACTCACAGATACATCATTCCACACTCCTCCTTCCAATCACTGGGTTCACCTCAGCATCTCCTGGGGCTACTCATTCCACAAGATTGGCCCACCCAGAGAAGTTTAGCTCTGACAGGGAGCTCAGCTGATGTCACTTCTCCTCAGGTGATCCAATAACAACCCAAAGGATTACAGTTGACCTGTAAATACCCTCTGGAACCCATTGAGAACAAAGCCCTACTTCGCATCCAGAATCTGCCCTGCTGCCACTGCACTTGCTTT
>NW_028086350.1:0-647 GCF_014824575.4 Sturnira hondurensis
TAATGAACTTTACTAAGGGATGTACAATGCTTCACTTGAAAGTCTAAGTATATTTATGCCTGTACATGGAATATAACTGTGTGTATAAATTCATACATGTTTTGAATACCAGCACACTATGAAAATTATGGCTATGCACACTTTCTCTGGTAGGGTAACCCCCTAGGAATGTGTTGGCTCCTGGGCACTTGTGTATCTTTGGTGATGTGGTGGTTGCTAATCAGTAACAAGCAGTCCTCTTTGAGTATGAGGCCTAGCAATGGATGCAAACTTCAGCATTCTTGTGATTGTTCATGTGTGGTGATATAACCATTCAGCCAGAAGCATTCTGTTTAGTATCAAAGGAACATAGATCTGGCTTTAAGCAAACTTCATGAAGAACATCAAGAGTTAGGAAATTATTCACTCTATTGAACATAAATCTACATTCAGCAAAGAATCAGGAATAAAAAAATAAGCAAAAAACCCAAAATGATAATGTTGCCCTAGGATATAGTGATGCCTGTAAACTGAAATGAAAGATCAAACTATTGTACTTTTCATTTACTATGTATTTCTTTAAATATCAACTTATTTTATTTCAGAAAAAGCTTTAAATGAGCTGCATTATAATCTATGAATTTGAAATATAAAAGGCCACATAGAGA
>NW_028086351.1:0-549 GCF_014824575.4 Sturnira hondurensis
ATCAATGTATGATTGCCTCTCGTGCATCCCCTGCTGGGAACCAGCCTGCAACTCAGGCATGTGCCCTGACTGGGAATTGAACCGCGATCCTTTGGTTTGCAGGCCCGCGCTCAATCCACTGAGCTACACCAGCCAGGGCTTGCCTTTAGAATGTTTTAAGCACCATGTGGCCATCATAGGTTTATACTATTGGTTTCGTCACTTAAAAATGAAACTATCCACAAAGGAATTATATTGGGAGGTGATTAATTACATCTCTAGAGGCTGGTTTTGCTGTGTTACAGGGCTTGCTCCAGGGCTTTGTTTGAAAAGGCATTGACTTCTTGAGAAACTAACTAATCAGTGTCTCATCCTTTTTGTTGTTATGGAGTCAGTAACAGAGAAAGGGAGAAAGAAAAGTAAAAACAAAAGAAAAGAAAAGTAAACTTTCTCTTTCTCCTCCCAGAAAGGTCACTCACATGTTCAGTTAGCAGTGCTGGGCTCCCCCTGACCTGGTGGGTTGTGGGAAGTGACGGCTTCTCTGTTCTAGCTCCAGGATGGGGGAGTAAG
>NW_028086352.1:0-954 GCF_014824575.4 Sturnira hondurensis
ACTTGCCACTTTTAGGAAAGGATATACATAAGTTAAGTCTCTTATTGGGAGGGGGGGGCCTTGTGAGTTGTATCTAGAAAGCAGTGTGGTTGCGGGTGGTCAGATTTGAGGTAAGGTGAGAGTACAGGTTAGTAACTAGGTGTAGTGTGTAAGTAAATAGAGTAATAGAATTCAGGCACCTGTAAGGTGGTCTAAGATCCAGGAGATGTTTTATGAAGTATTACTCTTGTATAGAACAGCTCTTATTTACAATAATATTAGAGCAACACTCACGTGATAGACTCCATGTGATCTGTCTAAATGGGGGTTATAGAGCTTGGGTAGTATGCCAAAGGAAAGCAAGTGAAGTATAGAAAATTAGCAATACACTCTGGAGGAAAAAGCAGTGGGAACCTGTCAGGTAGTACAGTATACCCAGCCAGGACTAAGAAACCTGTGCGGAAAGAAGAGGGATACAGAGATACCCTTAAAATAAGAAAAAAGAAGTAAGAATAATGCAAAAAAAAATAATACACCTAAAAGAAAACTAAGCAACACACAAACAAACAATCCAACACACACACACACACACACAAAAGTCATGAGAAAAGAGGAATAAGCGGAAAATTTGGGAAGAATAGAAGGACTAAAACTGGACAAAAAGAAAAATACATGAGGGATAGGGTATTGAAAGATAGAACAACAATACAGTTTAGAAGATATAAGATTACTTACAAAAGAAGTTGAGAGAGGAAAAAAAGGGGGGGAAGGGGAACTCCCCACACACACACATTTAAACAAAAATAAAAACAAAAACAAAACAAACAAACAAACAAAAAAAGCACCCTTCATTTGTCGGTTTCAAACTGTCCAAACTGGTTTTTCTGGTTGCGGCATATCTGAACGCAGGTATGCAGGCGCTTGAGAGCAGGCTGCCTGATTGGGATGTGGGCACCCTCACCCCTGGGAGACTGC
>NW_028086353.1:0-748 GCF_014824575.4 Sturnira hondurensis
GAGGATCTCAACAGCATAAAATGATTCAGCCAGAAATAAGGATATACTAATTGAAATAAAGAAGCCAAAAATCAAATCAATGATTCAGAACATAATGAAGCAAAAACAAAAAAAAATGAGGGTAGTGTAAGGAGACTCTGGGACAACTTCAAGTATTCCAACATTTGCATCATAGGGGTGCTGGAAGGAGAAGGGAAAGATCAAGAAATTGGAAATCTGTTTTTAAAAATCCTAATTTGGTGAAGGAAACAGACATGCAACTTGAGGAAGCACAGAGATTCCCAAATAAGATGGATTCAATTGGCCCACTCCAAGACACATCAAATTAAAATGCCGAAGATAGCCCTGGCTGGTGTAGCTCAGTGGATTGAGCACGAGCCTGAGAACCAGAGGATCACGGTTCGATTCCCAGTCAGGGCACATGCCTGGGTTGCAAGCCAGTTCCCGGCAGGGGACACAGGATACATTGTGTGTCCTCAGCAGAGGCAACCATACATTGATATTTCTCTCCCTCTCTCCTTCCCTTCCCCTCTAAAGATAAATAAATAAAATATTTTAAAAAATAAAATGCCGAAGGTTAAAAATGAGAGAATCTTAAAAGCAGCAAGAGAAAAGCAATTACCTACAGGGCAGTTCCCATAAGGCTGCCAGCTGATTTCTAAAAAAAAAAAAAAAACAAAAAAAACAAAAAAAACCACACTTTGCAGGCTAGAAGGGATTGGCAAGAAATATTAAGTCATGAAAAGCA
>NW_028086354.1:0-936 GCF_014824575.4 Sturnira hondurensis
ACATAAACAGGGACAAAGTCATTATCGTTCCAGGTCACAGGATGCATCATGGAAGGATTAGGGACAAAAGTCCAATATTCTTCAGTCTTTACTTGAATTCTCAGCATTCACAAAAGGCTCAGCAAAATCGCTAGGCGTTGAATTCTTTGAGCTCGCCCCGGGTAGTTGAGGCGAGGTTGTATTGTCAAGCGTGCTAGCCGTCTCCGCAGCTGGCTCATCTTGCTTCTGGGCATGTCTGACACAGCGTTCGGGAAGCTAACGAGGGGCTTCTGCGTCTGTTGGAAAAACACAAACATGCCCTCTGCCCCATGGGAGGGGTCAGGTCTATGATGAGACCCATTTATGGGGTCTCTCCAATAAACCAACGGGTAATGCCGCATACGCGGCCCCCAATGCTGATCAGCTGCGGAGCGTCTCTCTACATCTAAAGTTAAAAAGTTAAGAACAAATAAGGAATGTGACACTAACAGTTTAGGAGAATGAGGATCATACCATCTAGGGACTTGAACCCTGGACCCTCAGATTAAAAGTCTGATGCTCTACTGACTGAGCTATCCAGGTTCTGCTTGACCTGCTAGATCTCCCCAATCTACTTCGTCAGGGTTTGGCGGCCCCGATTGAATAGTCGCCACCTTAAAATCAGTCGCCACCTTAAAATTAGTTGCCGCCTTAAGATCAGGTTCCTCAGACCACGGCGTTGGAGGCGGGGCAGTCGGCACTGGAGGTAGAGAGCGAGAAAGATCCTCTGCCGAACGAGTGGCTGGCAGGTTACCGCGAGTCCCACGTTCCCATTTTTCAAACTCAGAATCTCCTCTAAGACAATCTCTCACTAGTGTCCACAAAGAAAATGCATCAACAGGAGTTTTCTCTGGGCCGTGAGCATGGTAGTGCTCACGAATACATTCTCCTACCTTTTTCCAAATTTCCATATTAATA
>NW_028086355.1:0-548 GCF_014824575.4 Sturnira hondurensis
TGTGTGTGCACTGGGTAGGGAAGGGCTGGCAAAAACTACACCAAGCATTTATTTGGTAAGGATTCAGAAAGTATTTAGCAGGTTTGAAATTCTCATTTGACACGTCAGTTCTTGGCAGTAAATTGGTTGTACTGCTTGAATGGTATATCCCATCTCTCAACAAAAACAAGATAAATACATGGCAAAATTATATATATATAATTTAAATATTATATAAAATACATATTATTACTAGACAGGATGCAAAGGTAAATTACTTGTAGTATGGTCAAGATGAAACAAGAAACAAAAGTTAAAATGCCAGATGAATATTTTATACAGTGCAAACAAATAATAAAAGGGGGTCTGAGAAATTAGGGGAAGGACTTAGAATCAGGGAAAGAATGGCAAGTTTGGGCAGTATCGCCTAATTTGGCAAGAGTAGCTTTACCGTAACCTGTACATTAAGCAGTGCTGGAGCGAGAGGATGTCATCCGATGGCTGATGTCAAGTGACATTTTGAGTTGTCACAGTTCCCCAGTGTACTCTGGAACCCAAGCCTGGGAATA
>NW_028086356.1:0-1762 GCF_014824575.4 Sturnira hondurensis
TTGCTTAATAAATCTCTCTTTCTTTATGCTATAAACTCTGTATTCAGTTCAATTCTTTGTCCTTGAAACCACTTAGAACCTTGTTACCTGTGCCCACCTGTGACATCTCCATAAACCACCAGAGAATGATCATCTTGAGCTTACCCCCAGCCTCCCAGTATTTAAGAACATCTGTGGAAGGACAGATGTACACATGGTTAAAAAATGTTTTCAATGTATAATTTGAGTTTAGTGGGTAGGGGAAAATTATCCAATTATTACTGTCAAGGAATTTTTTAGATGTATTAATAGTCTATAATAAGAGCATTGCCCTAAAAGTCCACAACAAAACCAGAGTTTTATAAGCTGTTCTTGTTTCCTTGCTTTGTCTACAGTTCTGGAAATTACCTAGCAAAAAATCTTTGTTAACAGTGTGAAGAATTCAAATTTGTCATGACAAATCTGTGTTTTGTTGTTCAGGACTTTGAGAGGGCATTTACTCTTTGGTGTTTATAGTGCTATCAGAAAACCAATGGGTCTTGGGTCTTGGCAATGATTATTGAGGAAATAAAGTACAACATACCTTATGGAAATGAAAAAAAATTGCTGGAAAAAACTTTCATGTGATAGCTACATGTATTGGCTTTGGTCTTGCTTTAACACAAGATGGGTATTTCAGGATCCTAAAGATTTATCCTCACTATGGACTTGTACACCCTCCCTCATTACACAAACTCAACTGCACAAAGGTAGAATTAATGGTGCCTTTCCTGTTTTAAACCTCAGATTTTGATAATGTTACAGAATGTCTGTAAGAGTGTAAAATTTTGTCTTATTGATGGATAATATTTGTAGTGTTAAAGTTTCATTTTCCTTTGTGTATTTGTTTTAGAAATGGTTTTCTCTGATCCCATAGCATGGAGGATGAGAAGAATTTTTCTAGGATCATCACAGTTTCTGCATAATGTCCCAGTGTGGGAAGGTGGCAGAATTATATGTTGCCCAGTTTTCACATTGACAACTCATAGGCCCTTCTTGCACCATTGCATACAGAGGGCAGAGTCTTCCAAAGCCACAACTGTTGTGCCAGAATGCTGGTTCTGTGCGAGGATATGCTTTTCCCTTCCTTCTCTGAGTGTCAAAAGAAACTGTAACTAGAAGCTTCTGACTTCCGCCAAGATGGAGGCATAGGTGGAAACACTGTGCCTTCTCCCACAACCAAGTTTGAACACAACAAAGGTCTGGAGAATTAGAACACACCCAAAGACCAGAAAACGGAATTATACGGAAGTCCGACAACTACGAACCGTTTAACGGGGACGGTAAGAGAGGCGGAGCCAGCAGCGGAGCAGAGTCGGGCAGGACAGGTCCCCCGACCTAGGCACACAGGCAGCCCAGAACCAGTTGGGGTGTGGGGCAGACTGACCGAGGTGGCACATTCGTGCACAGTGAGATGGACCACACAGGCCCCAGGGGGCGAACCCAGTGGTGGAGGGCTGATGGCGGTGGCACACTCACGTGCAGTGGAACGAAACGTGTGGGCCTGGTGACGGTGGTGGCTGCAGTGACAGTGGGGGCCACAGCAGCAGGCGGCAGAGGGAAGCCATTGACCCTCTTTGACCCCGCCCCCACATACAGCATCACAACCCAGCGACTTAGTTGCCCTGCTCTAGTGAACACCTAGGGCTCCGATCCTGCTACATAACAGGCAGGAACAGCTCAAAAGATGGCGCAAGAAGAACTCAAAGTCCCAGAGCCAGTAACTCTAAGCGACCGACAAATT
>NW_028086357.1:0-940 GCF_014824575.4 Sturnira hondurensis
AAAATCCTATAGACTCTACCCAAAAACTGCTTGAACTAATAAATGAATTTGGCAAATCAGTGGGATACAAAGTCAATATCCAGAAATCAAAGGCATTTTTGCATACCAACAATGAAGCAGCAGAAGCAGAAATCAAGAAAAAAATCCCATTCGATTTAGCAAAAACAAAAATAAAATATCTGGGAATAAACCTAACCAAGGAGGTAAAAGACCTGCATGCAGAAAGCTACACAACACTGAAGAAAGAAATCAAGGAAGACACAAACAAATGGAAACATATACCGTGTTCATGGATTGAAAGAATTAACATCGTCAAAATGTCCATACTACCCAAACCAATTTACAGATTCAATGCAATACCTATTAAAGAACCAATGGCATATTTCACAGACAGAGAACAAACACTTCAAAAATTTATATGGAACCATAAAAGACCCAGAATAGCAGCTGCAATTTTGAAAAAGAAGAACAAAGTAGGAGGGATCACAATACCTGATATCAAATTGTATTACAAGGCTACTGTAATCAAAACAGCCTGGTACTGGCACAAAACCAGGCACATAGACCAATGGAATGGAACAGAGAGCCCAGAAATAAACACAAATCTCTACAGTCAATTAATATTCGACAAAGGGGCCATAACATAAAATGGAGTAAAGACAGCCTTTTCAACAAATGGTGTTGGGAGAACTGGACAGCTACATGCAAAAAAAAAAAATGAAACTTGAGCACCAACTTACACCATACACCAAAATCAATTCAAGGTGGATAAAAGACTTAAATATAAGCCGTGAAGCTATTAAAGCCCCAGAGGAGAGCATTGGCAAGAAAATCTCAGATATTCCACGCAGAAATATTTTTACTGATACATCCCCTAGGGCAAGGGTTATAAAGGAAAAAATAAACAAATGGGATCTCATCAAAATTAAAAGCTTCTGCA
>NW_028086358.1:0-665 GCF_014824575.4 Sturnira hondurensis
TGAGGCTTGACAAGAGGGCAGAGGGTAGTTGAGCTGCTAACTGAAGGGCTATAACCACCACTAGGCCTGAAGGGGCAAGGCAATAAGTGGGCAGATTCCAGAACCCAGAGGCAGAAGGAGCCACCTCACATAGGGGTCATTGTGATGAACCTCCCAGGTCTCATTCAGTGAAGGACTAGCTTCTCAGCTGCTGACAATGCTGTTCTGCCAAAGTCGTTCCCCTTCCTGGCATAGACCACATCCAGTGACAGACAGATGTAGGAGAACACAGGCCTGGCCATCTTGATGCAATGCTGGCCTATTCCAAAAGGCCATTCTAGCTACAGGTCTCCCAGTGGGGTTGTCTGAGGTTGTCATCAGGTTGCATTGGTAGGGGTCATAATTGGTCATTGGGGCCCAAGGCAACTCTGCTTGGGCCAGCTCTCATAAAGTTTTTTCATCAGTAATTTGGTTCCATAAATTCTGGCTTCAGCTCCTCTTCCTTAATCAGGGGATTCAAAGATGGCCCAAACAATTGCTTGTAGACAGTAACTCCTTCACCTCCTTCAGCCCACCTCCCTTTTCCTCCCAGTTCTAGTTTGTTCTGTAAATATGTATAAAGTATCTGATGTAATCCAGATGCTCTAGTGGATTCAAGGGTGATAAAAGCAGTCTCTTCCCTTCTG
>NW_028086359.1:0-702 GCF_014824575.4 Sturnira hondurensis
GGGGGCGGGCGGGGGCGGGCGGGGACCAACCAGATCTGTGGAATTCGTCTGAACCGCTGACATTATGAGCAACGTGGGTACGGCCCAGTGCCAAAATATTTCAACTTTTTCTCAACTGTTAGCTCTTCAGAATAAGCCTGTGAAATAGGCACTATTATTAGACCCATTCTACAGAGGAGGGAGAGATACAGAGAAGCAGAGTGACACCAGAAAAGACAGCACAGCTGTCCATGGAGGGTCCACACCTTAGTCCAGCACTGGCTCGGGTTCCCGCCTTCCCCCACGGGTCCCCTCAGGGGCTTCAGAGTGGGACAGACTCAAGCCTGAACACTGGTTCCGACCTTCTCCAGGGAGTGACTTCAGCAAACCTCTCCTTCTGTCTGAGTTCCAGGTCCTTCCATTCATAAAGGGGAGCGAATGAAACTACCAACCACACAGGGCAATGGGGAAGAATAGAAACCATTTGTGGAGAATGCACTCAGCAGGTGCTCAATAATTGGCAGCCGCCCTGGTACTCACCGAGGCCATCGCACAGGGAGGAGAGAGCAGCCTCTTAACGCCACTTCTCTGAACACTTTGTAGTGGCCAGTTCCTCCTAGAGACAGAAAAACAGGTGGAGAGACTGCGGTTAAGTTTTCCCCCAGAAATCGGTGCCCCTGGCAGGCTGCAGGGCAGGTAAGGGACTCTCGGTGCCTGGGGACT
>NW_028086360.1:0-840 GCF_014824575.4 Sturnira hondurensis
AGCCTTTATTAGAAGTATTGGTGAATGTGTTCTCCCCTGTCGTGGGTTATTTGAAAAAGTTTTGTGGATGTTTTCCTTTCCTGTGCAAACACTTTTCAGTTTGATATAGTTACATTTGTTTAATTTTTGTTTGTTGGTTCTCCTTGCTTTGAGAGATATGTGTGAAAATACATAGCTATGAGCAAGGTCTAAGGGTGTGCTGCCTAAGTTTTCTTCTAGGATTTTTATGGTTTCAGATCTAATATCTATTCTTTACACTGTTGAATTTATCCTTGTGTTTGGTGTAAGAAGATGGTCTAGTTTCACAGTTTTTTTCTGTATGTATCTGTCCAATATTCCCAAAAGCACTTATTGTCTCCTTCTCAGTGTTAAGGGGAACACTTGTAGTTTTTGCCTGTTGAGAAGGATCCTGGCAGTGCGTCTGTTTTTAAGGTGCCTTAGTTATACTTAGGTATGTTCCCTCCCCTCCCACTTTGCTGAGATTTTTTTCTCATAAATGGGTACTGGATTGTATCACATGTTTTTTTTCTGCATCTATTCGTATGATCATGTGGATTTAGTCCTTTGTTTTGTTTATGTGCTGGATCAGATTTATTGATTTGTGAATGTCATACCTCCCTTGCATTCCTGGAATAGTCCTCACTTGATCTTGATGTATGGTCTTGTTCCTGTGTTGCTGTATTCAGTTTGCCAATGTTTCTTTGATGATTTATAGTGTCTATATCTATCAGGGACATTGGCTTATACTTTGCTTTGTTGTAATGCCTTTATCAAGTTTAGAAATAGAACAAAAGTAAAGGCCTAGAAATTCAGTTGGTAGACTCCTTCCACTTAAATTTT
>NW_028086361.1:0-919 GCF_014824575.4 Sturnira hondurensis
AAAACTTTTAAGTATTGGAAGAGAAGACAACAGCTGGGTTGACATCTTCTGCATTCCCTCTGCCACCTCATCGAATGTCATGTTCCCTCCACAAAGCCCCCCTGTTCACTCCAGAGAGAGTGAAGATGAAGAAAGAAAAGTGTCTGAGTATTACTGTGAAAGCAGTTCAGACCTCCTAGAGCCTTGGAAAAGTTCTCATATTTCCCACGGTCCACTGGACACACTCAGGAGGTTCCTTAAAGTGCATTGGGACTTCAAGTTCCACATTTGAAAAGTGAAAATTGTGATCACATTGAACTGTGTGGTCACTGTAAGGTATTTGGCACATTTTCTGAAACGCAAGAAGGACTCAGTAGTTGCTTCTCATGGATCTTATAATCCTTCCTCATATCTACCGAAGAATCCTGAGTGCAGATGGCAACATGTCCTGGCTTGGGGGACCTGTTCTCTCTCATCATTGCCTTAAAAGAAGTCCCACCCTGTCCAAGATTTAGAGAAGCAGGAATTCATAATGCTAATCATTTCAATAGTGTGGCTGTCATCATAATAGTGGTGTGTGTCTCAGGGTTAAAGCCCCTGACATCCCTGCAAGTTCATGGAGAATCAGCACAGGGCTAATGGCCGCCCTGCCTGGTCCCCAGCTCTCTTCCCCTGGGTACAGTCAGACTCGATCTTCTCTCTCCTCCATAGAGAAAATCAGAGAGTTTTACTTTTCCTGTTGGGAGAAGATAACTAGGTAGAACATCTTATGATTGTTGTGGGAATCTAAACTCTCAGTAGAAACTATAGAAGGTTTTTAGTTCATCTGATTCTCAAATGGAAGCTATGCCCCTGAGGTTCTCTGAAGGACCCACAGCAAGACCTGCAGCCCCTCCAGAGTCTGGGTCTCCACCTGCAGAAGCTGAAGAGCGGCAGGTGG
>NW_028086362.1:0-788 GCF_014824575.4 Sturnira hondurensis
AATTTATTTTGGTGTATGATGTAAGTTGATGCTCGAGTTTCATTTTTTTGCACGTAGCTGTCCAGTTCTCGTAACAGCATTTGTTGAAGAGGCTATTTTTACCCCATTTTATGATACTGCCCCCTTTGTCGAATATTAATTGACTGTAGAGAGTTGGGTATATTTCTGGGTTCTCTATTCTGTTCCTATGGTCTATGTGCCTGTTTTTATACCAGTACCAGGCTGTTTTGATTACAGTGGCCTTGTAATACAGTTTGACATCAGGTATTGTGATCCCTCCTACTTTGTTCTTCTTTCTTAACATTGAAGCTGCTATTCAGGGTCTTTTATGGTTCCATAGAAATTTTTGAAGTGTTTGTTCTATGTCTGTGAAATATGCCATTGGTACTTTAATAGGTATTGCATTGAATCTGTCAATTGCTTTGGGTAGTATAGACATTTTGATGATGTTAATTCTTCCAATCCATGAACACGGTATACGTCTCCATTTGTTTGTGTCTTCCTTGATTTCTTTTTTCAGTGTTGTGTAATTTTCAGCATACAGGTCTTTAACCTCCTTGGTTAGATTTATTCCCAGATATTTTATTTTTCTTTTTGCTATATCGAATCGGACTTTTTTCTTGATTTCTGCCTCTGCTGATTCATTGTTAGTATACAGAAATGCCTGTGATTTCTGGATATTGACTTTGTATCCCGCTGTTTTGCCAAATTCATTTATTAGTTCCAGCAGTTTTTAGGTAGAGTCTATAGGATTTTCCATGTACACCATCATGTCATCTGCAAACAGT
>NW_028086363.1:0-1859 GCF_014824575.4 Sturnira hondurensis
TATGTTCCTCTAATTTGTGACTATGTTCCTCTAATTTGTGCCTATAATCTACAAGTTCTGTGAGCATCCTGATAAATAGTGTCTTGAATTGTGCTTCTGAGAGGCTGGCAATTTCTCGGTTGCTTAGAGTTATTTACTCTGGGACTTGGAGTTCTTCTTGCACCATCTTTTGGGCTGTTCGTGCCTGTTCCATAGCAGGATCAGAGCCCTAAAGTGTTCACTAGAACAGGGCAACTAAGTCGCTGGGTTGTGAGGTTGTATGTGGGGGTGGGGTCAAAGAGGGACAATGGCTTCCTGACTGCTGCCTCCCGCCTCAGCCCCGGCAGCACAGCCACCACCATCACCAGACCCATGTGTTTCATTCCACTGCACGCGAGTGTGCCACCGCCATCAGCCCTCCACCACTGGGTTCGCCCCCTGGGGCCTGTGTGGTCTGTCTCACTGTGCGCGAATATGCGACCGCGGTCAGTCTGCCTCACACCCCAACTGGTTCCCGTCTGCCTGCGTGCCTAGGTCGGGGGATCTGTCCTGCCCGACCCAGCTCCGCTGCTGGCTCCGCCCCTCTTACCGTCCCTGTTGAACGGTTCGTAGTTGTTGGACTTCCGTATAATTCCGTTTTCTGATCTTTGGGTGTGTCCTAGTTCTCCAAACCTTTGTTGTGTTCAGACTTGGTTGTGGGAGAAGGCAGAGTGTTTCCACCTATGCCTCCATCTTGGCGGAAGTCTGGGAAGAACTTTTTCAAAAAAAGTTATCTGCATATTTGTACAAGAGAATTTGCTTCCATGGTTAAAAACACTGAAACGGCCAACTTGTTGGCGCTCAGGCCCAAGATTTCCTTCCTAACTTATCTTGAAATAGAAACTTCAGTGCCAGTGAGCAGAGGTATAAGACACAGTCCGGGTGCTGAGTCTGAGTCTGCCCATATCAGCTGTATAACTGCACCCTGTGAAATGTGCCAACGTGAAGAATGGAGATAATTATTTGTGGGGGACTAAAGAGGCTCAGAGTGGATAATGCGCGTGATATGCAACATGTGTATCATCCTTACATTTGAGAGGTGGACATTAAAACAAAACACAATATGGAATGCATAATGGTACAGAATTTATTAAGAAATATAGGTAAGACTCCCTGCATCTAGGGAGCCAACTGTAAGTGTCCATGAAATTAAGAAAGCAGGATTACAAGAACCATACCTAGGCTGATAAGGAAAACATGACCGTGACATTTTCAAAAGTTGTAGAAAACCTAAGGAACAGTTATAAGAATTTGTTTTTCTAAAGTACATAGAGAGAGAGGCTGAAGATCCTGATGCAGAGTCAAAGCAGAGACCATAACAGGCTGTCAGGGACGCATGGACCTGGCCCATGACCCACACACACTGGAGAAAGAGGACCAGGAGAAGCCCTCTGCTCTCCATCAAACTGCTTCAGAGATTTCATCAGGCAAATAAAGAACAGAAATTATGGCCAAACATGCTGGCTGTCAGCAAAGTCTAGGTGGTAAATGTGTTTTCAAAATGGTGAATCAGTTAACAGGTGGGATGTGAAGATGGTGGTTCTTTGGAGAGGCAATCAGCAGCAGCAAGGGCGGCAGCAAGGCTGGCAGCAGGGCTGGCAGCAGGTGGTCCTCCAGCAGGTGGTCTGACAGCAGGTTGGGCAGCAGCAGGGCTGGCAGCAGCTGGACCCGCAGCAAGGGCGGCAGCAGGGCTGGCAGCAGCTGGACACGCAACAAGGGCGGCAGTAGGGCTGGCAGCAGCTGGACACGCAGCAAGGGCGGCAGCAGGGCTGGCAGCAGGGCTGGCAGGAGCTGGACACGCAGCAAGGGCGGCAGCAGGGCTGGCAGCAGGTGGTCCTGCA
>NW_028086364.1:0-783 GCF_014824575.4 Sturnira hondurensis
AAGGTACTATCAATATGGAAATTTGGAAAAAGGTAGGGGAACGTATTCGTGAGCACTACCGTGCTCACGGCCCAGAGAAAACCCCTGTTGATGCATTTTCTTTGTGGACACTAGTGAGAGATTGTCTTAGAGGAGATTCTGAGTTTGAAAAATGGGAACGTGGGACTCACGGCAGTTTGCGAGCCACTCGTTCGGCAGAGGATCTTTCTCGCTCTCTACCTCCAGCGCCGACTGCCCTGCCTCCAACAACTTGGGAGTCTCCACGGTCTGAGGAACCTGATCTTAAGGTGGCGACTGATCTTAAGGTAGAGGCCGTCAAGTCAGGGCCGCCCGGATAGCTCAGTTGGTAGAGCATCAGACTTTTAATCTGAGGGTCCAGAGTTCAAGTCCCTATCCCTCTCTGGTAGCAGAATGCATCCAGCAAGGGTGCAAAATCTCTCTCCAAGTTTTAGGACATGATCCCACTGTTATTGTTATACCTTATACCGCTGAGCAACTTAACTGGCTTCTTAACTTTAATGACATTTTTGCTCTTGCTTTTGAAGGTTTTGCTGGAACCGTCTCTCATCATCTGCCCGCTGATAAAATTTTACAATTTGCCCATACTGCACGATTTATTTTTCCTAACATCGTCACTCCTGAACCTTTATCAACCTCCCTTACCTTGTTCACAGATGGATCTTCTAATGGACATGCTGTTCTACTTTCTCCTACCGAGCCTCTCACCTGGGCCACCCCTTATATTTCAGCTCAAGAAGTGGAACTATTTGCTGTTAGCCAAGC
>NW_028086365.1:0-940 GCF_014824575.4 Sturnira hondurensis
CTCCTATTTTCTCTCCTGCTGGCTCCTCACCATAGAAGTCACTCCATGTTGACTCAGTATGAAGTTTTAGACGACAAAATTTTGAAGGAATTGCTGCTAATAATGTCTTGGCTCAAAGCACGTGTTCTCCCTTTGCCAAATCCGAGTGTTCTTCCTAGACCAGACTGCTGTACCCACCAAGAACTGTTTAAAAATCTCTTCTCCCACACGATTCCTTCTCCCACAACCTGATTGCTCTCCTACAACCTCTGTGACTGCCGTACAAACAAGACAGTCCTCCTGGGAAAGATGGAGGATCCAGAGACGAGGAGAGGCTGGGTGGCCTAGAGCAGGCAGGGGCCCCTCCAAGCAGCCATCCCGCATTCACCTTCACCCCCACCCCCCAGCCCCCGCTGCCACCACAGGTCACCAACCCAAAGAACTGTCATTCAGATAAAAACTGCAGAGGTCTTTTGAGAACAGAGTAATGGGAAAAAAAACCTGGCTAACTTTATTCAGATACAAAGGAACATACTTACGTAAGCTACTTTAAATGCAGGAATGCAGAAGAGCTTGAGGTAACACACCTAACCATAGGAAATGACAAGAGGAGAGGAAATGCTTGTTTTCCTATAATATCTTTTCTTATCATCATAGACTGACGGGCAAAAAAACCCATTTTTCTCTGGAAAGGCCAATTCATGCTTACAAAGCCCTCGAAAACACTTACTAACCTAGCTGCGTGCCGTAGGCAAGGTCTGCGTAGGTAAGGACTTCCACCCCTAAACTCCTCCCCACTACTCGCCAGCAGGTGCCTGCCAAACCTGTAACTTGCTATGCCCCGACTTGCTTCCTGCTTTCCCCGACTTGCTTCCTGCTTTCACGACTCCATGCTTTTGCAGTTTCTTTTTTTTTTTTAAATATTTATTTATTTATTTTTAGAGGGGAAGGGAAGGAGAGA
>NW_028086366.1:0-35769 GCF_014824575.4 Sturnira hondurensis
ATAATTGATTCTATTGTGATACATATCACTCCAAGTAATATTTCTGTTGTTTAACTGAAAAGATAGTCATGAATTATACTACTTGTATGGACTAAATTGCACTTGGATACTGAGGTCATGTATATAATTTTGTTTTAGAGGAACATCTGAGACCACAGTTTTCACTGACATGGTCATCATTATTTTCTATAGCACTACATTTACTGTGCTTCTTGATAATATAGACTTGAACAAGCTGGCAGGTTTTATAGCTGCTATCCTGGTTTTATATACTGCATTGTGTTATTCAGCTGTGTGTCCACATGCCTACATAGCCTCTGGGAAAAATTGACTATCAAAGCCATGTTTCCAAGAAGAGTCTACTGTGAAATATATATTTTAGTGAAGAGTTTGACCTAATGTGTAATGGGTGACTATACATACAATGAAGCAAAAGGTGCCAGACAATTTATTATTATACAAAATATTTTTCATGCTGCACAAACACTCACTGAATTGTGGAATATGATGTCCATGTGTGAGGAGTGAAGAATTACATGGAATGTTTTGTGTTTATTTATGAACTATTTTCCTGTTTCTGTTGAAATCTTTCAATGTGCTCCCTACAAATCAGACTTTTTCTAGTGCTCTAAATGAAATGCTTTCCCTTTTCTAAATGTTCTAAATTCACCAAAGGAACAGTGAGTGACCAATATGAATATCATACAATATATATCTCATTTATACTCAGGAATGTCTTCATTCTTTATGATTAAAGAATGAATCACACAGGAGTTAAAATCCTGCTCAGTCATGTAAAAAGTGGTCACCAATTTTCTTGCACCAGCGTGCACATCATTCTGCCCTGTCCTGACTGCCTGGAAGGGAACCTCAATGGACTTTTATGCAGTTATCTAGAAATCATCTGAGTAAAAGCATGATTGTACTAAGAGTAAAAATATGTTTAATGAGCTGATGTGGAAAATCCACTCTAGAGTTTCAAACCCTCTGAATATGAGCAGCCCCACCCCTGCCCCTGGCCTCAGGCTTGACATTTCTAGGCTGAAAAGAAATAAAACTTTCCCTCCCAGTTTTCTCAAGTCATGGGACTTAACTCTTGGATTAACAGAGCTAGGGAGCTTTATCTTTCCTTGTACCATCTCTTTGAGCTTCCTCATGTACATAGTGCTTTTCTTTTTATTGGCCTGCTCTCCACATATTCATAATAATTTGCAAACTGATACTTGTATTTGCTGGGGGTGGGGTGCCTGGTGGGTGGAAGTGGCTTTTGAATTACAGATACAACAGAGAATGGAATTTGAAAGAAGGGGGGGTGTTATTGCATTAGTTCCACTGTGACTATCCTGAATGTGAGGGTTGAGGAGAGATGAGAATCTCTAGAGACTCCAAGGTACCCATGAGGGAGGGCAGTAAGTGATTTCACAAGTGCGCATCCATGCCAGATTCCTTTCCAGTGGAGGGCAGGTTCTGTGGCCATTAAGTATTTACTTATACAGAGAAAACTTCTTTAAATTTTTCATTTGTTCTCGCTATGGCATTTTGGGGGTCTATATTAATAATTATCTTCTGAAAGTCTTCTAATTTCTGAATGTTTTCTTAAAAAACGTCCTCACCCTAGGATATGTGTATTGATTTTACCGAGAGAGGAAGTAGGGGAGAGAGAGAGAGAGACAAACATCAATGTGATAGAGAAATATTGATTGGTTGCTTCCCTAAGTGCCCCAACCAGGATCAGACCCCTAACCTAGTATGTGCTCTACCGGAATGAAACCACAAACTTTGGTGTATGGATGATGCTCCAACCAACTGAGTCATTTGTTTGCAGCAATTACAAAAATACAGATACACTTATTACAACAGTGTGTTGAGTTTGGGATGGCACTCATCTTAAAGGGGAGTTCTGCCCCAATAATGACTTCAATAAATTAAACCTTTACTTATTTGTAAATCACAGGTGCAGAGTTAGGGAGGGAGTTCAGAGCTACTCTGACAGTCTCATGATACTGTTAAAGAAACAGTCTTATTTTTATGCACCATAATTCATTGTGTGGGGTTTTTTTGTCCTCATGATCACAGAATAGTTGCTGTACCTCCAAACACTCAATTTGTCAGCCACGCAGGAATTGTGGGAGAAACTAAGGTCATGAGAAGGGATTTTTTAATTTTTTAAAATGCAACATACATATGGAAAATTATCATATCAAATGTTTGATGAACTTTTACAAACCTAATGTATTATTTGTAATCGTAACTAAGACCAAAAAAAAAAATAGAATATGTCCAGCCACGCAGTAGCTTCTGTTGTGCCTAGTTCCAGTCACGACTTCTCCCCACTCCCCAGATTTCTAACAAGCATAGACTACTTCTTGCCTATTTTGAACTTCATATAAATAGAGTGTTGCAATGTGTATATTCATGCTTGCCATAGTTTGCTCAATGTTGTGCTTGCATGGATCAATATTATGTCAGTTTGTATTGGTATTTTTAATTAAAAATATTATTTAAATAAAAAAATATAGGATTTCCACAAAGTTCTACCTAACAGACTTCTATTGACATGTCTTTGACCAAAACTGTGTCATATATTATGGCAGACAGAATAATATTCTTTCAAATATGTCTACCTCCTGAACCCCAACATTTGTGAACATTAGGCCACATGAATTAGATTATACATAAAATTAAGGTTTCTAATGAGCTAACCTTCAGTCAGGAGAGTATCATGGATTATCTGAGTGGACCCAAGGTCATCATATTTCCTTAACTGTGAGAGAGGAAGGCCAGAGTGATGCGATGCATAAAAGACTTGATTCACCATTGCCAGCTTTGAAGATAGGGACAGGGCACCGAACCAAGGAGTGTTGTCATCTTTCAGAACCAGGAAAAGGCAAACAAACAGATTATCCTTTACAGTCCCCTAAAGAGAGAACAGTTCTGTGGACACCTTGACCTTTAATAGAATGAGGCATGTTTTGGACTTTTGACCTTTAAGAAGTGAATGACAATAAATATGTGTGGGTTTTTTAACATATAATTGACTTAACATTATAGTAGTTTCATCTGTACTACATAATGATTTACCAAATAAGGCAAGTTACCATCCATCACCATACACTGTTACCGAAATGTTTTTTATGATGAAAACCTTTGGTATTTACTCTCTTGAGAACTTTTAAATATACAGTACAGTGTTATTAGATGTAGTCACCGTGCCGTAGATTACATCCCCAGAACTTACTGATTTTGTAATTGGAACTTTGTACTACTGACCCACTTCATCCATTCCACCTATGTCCCCATCTTTTACCTGCAGCAACCAACAATGTGTTCTCTGTTGATAAGTTCTTGTTTTTAGACAGAGAATATATACAGTATTTGAATTTCTATGTCTGCCTTATTCCTATAGCATAATGCCTCTTAAGTCCAACCATGTTGTCACAAATAGTAAAATTTCATTCTTTTCTATCACCAAATACTATTTCACTATATATATGTACCACACTTTCTTTATCCAATCATCTATCAATGGATACTTGGGTCCTGTTTTCTTATTCACTCAGCCATCCTATGTGTTTTGATCAGAGCATTTAATCTGTTTATATTTAAGGTAACTATTGATAGATACATAGTTATAGCATCCATATGTAAAGAGTGGTGACCTCTTTCCGGGAGGAAAGAGGCCAAAGAGATAAGAACCCAAAGAGGTCTCCCAGGACTAAATCTGGCACAAGTTTATATTCTATTTTTCCCTTCTAACTCCAGGTAATTAAATCTTTCAGGAACAGAAAGACAAAAGAAAATGCCACCAGTGAGGCATATGGGAATTCAGCTCCTCAAGCCACAGAAACCCTTAAATGCTTCCAGTAAGTGCTCTCAAGTGTACTCTACCAATCGCAGATTATGAGGAAACAGTTATGTCTTCCAGCGGTCTTATGAGTGCTTCCACCTCCCTGCCCTTTCTTGGCTATAGAACAGGAACCCCACAACAAATGTTCTATTCCAGAGTCTGGAGGGAGATTCTGGGTTACCAGAGCATCTTCTTTCTCTGATCTGTCTTTTCTGGCATTAGCCTCCATCCTGAGATATCCCTCCCCTTATTTCATTGCTCTTCATTTCCAACCATGTAAGAAGTCTCTATTTACTCAACCATCTGGTTTTTCAGTCTTTGAAAATATTTATTGAGCAATTACTGTATGGTAAGCACTAAAATATATTCCATGGAGGGAGAAGATTGTAAGGTTTGTTCCTTCTTTTAAGCTCACAGTCTAAACTTGGGCAAAGTCATGTAAATAAATAAATGCAATGCTGTCAGGTGTTACTGTAATCTTGCTGAAAGGATCCCCAAATAATCAACTCTTCCTGAAGGTCCACAAAGACTTCACAGATGAGCCTAAACTAGCATTGAAACTTGAAGGACAAGTGGAGTTATATTCCAGATGTAGAAGAAAATAAGCACACACCAGAAAATGTCACAGAAAAGTAATTGGGCATTATAATGAAGTGTTAAAGTGTAGTTAGGAAATGAAAAATAGCTACTAGATAGTACATGATGAGCAATGAGAAATAGAAGATAAAAACTGAACCGTGAGCCTAGCTATGTGGGCAGCCACCAGATAACAAGGTCTCATGTTCTGCTTGTAGGATTGTTGATTAATTCTAAAATTAGTGGAGAGTCAGTGCAGGGTTTTTGGCAAGTGACACCCAAAATCAGTCTCACCCTTTGGAAAGATCATCCTAGAATAATATGATGAGAAAACTGTGTCAAACCCATGGATAAAAATGATGAAGTGGAAATGTCATGGTGGCACTAGGCAAATTCATAGAGAAAAGACAAGAGAATATGAGAGGTAATTGCTTAATAGACACAGAATTTCTGTTTGGGGTAATGAAAATATAAGGTGGTGATGGTTGGACATTTTGAATGTCACTTAGTACACTTTAAAAAATCATTAAAATGAAAATCTTGTGTGTTGTGTATTTTACCACAATAAAAAAGAAAGAAAATGTATAGGAATATATGGAAGAATTATAGGGGTACATATCATCTTTGTTAATAAATATTTTCAAATTTTTAGGGTAGATACCCAGAAGAGTGGTTGCTAGCTCATATGATAATTTTATTCTTAATTTTTTGAGGAATCTCTACTGTTTTCTGTAGCGACTGTACCTATTCCCACCAGAAAAGTGAACCCTCATTGGTATTCCATAATTGGAACCTAATGAGGGTCCTTGTTTCTCCATAACTTTTCCAACATTTTTTATTACTTGTCTTGTTGATAACAGCCATTCTAACAGGCATGAGGCAGTATCCTATTGTAGTTTTAACTCACACTTCCCTAATAGCTAGTGAGGTCATTATAGTTTTAATTCACATTCCCCAATTAGTTAGTGAGGTTGAACATCTTTTCACATATCTATTGGCCATTTGTATGTCTCCTTGGGAGAAATGTCTGTTCAGGTGCATCCTTATATTCATTGCAGTATTATTCATGGTGGCCAAGACATGGAAACAACCGAGGTATCCTTGAATAGAGGATTGGATAAAGAAAATGTGTGAAATATACACAATGGCTGCATATATGCATGACATATGTACAATGACATATATACTACTCAGCCACAAGAAAAGATGAAATACTATCATTTGCAACAACATGAATGAACTTTGAGAATACCATGCTAAGTGAAATAAATCAGACAGAAAAAGTTAAGAACCATATGATTTCACTCATATGTGGGATATAAAACTGAAAGCAACAAATGAATACAAGAGAAACAAACAAAACTCATAGATACAGACAACAGTATGGTGGCTGCCAGAGGGAAAGAGGGTAGAAAGGTAGTAAATGGTAAAGGGGGTCAAATATATGATAGAGGGAGGCAGGAAGATGGTGATGGAGTAGGACGAAGCGATTCCAGTTCCCATGCTGCTGGGAGAAAATCCTGGCGGATCTACTGAGGAACAACGCAATCAACCAATACTTCCCCAGCATTTATGAAAATAAGAGACCAGAGAGTGTGACAGAGGGACCAGACAGCTACAGGTCAGTGGGGACTCTGGGATTTGAGTAAAGACAAAAGCAGCAGCTGCAGCGGCCAGGGCTGGCGCCCTCGGCCAGCGCATAACGGCCTCGGTGCCTCTGCCCTGGCGGGGGTACAGAGGCTTCGGTCTGGGACCAGGGCTGGGGGCGCCTGCTAGGGAGGGCGCTTTGGAAGCCCGGCACCCGGTGGGTCTACAGCAGACTCTTTGGGAGCCTTGGGCCTGCTACAGGGTCTGTGGGAGAGAACTAAGTCCCTCCGTCCCCGTCTAAGCAAGGCTGGGCAATACCAGGCAGAGACCCGTCTGCTTAAGTTTACCTAAAGGGTAACAAGGACAGAGGGCCATGTTCAACTGCAGACTCTGTGGTTGCTGGCCCGCCGGCCCGCCAGCCCACCAGCCCGCCAGCCCGAGAGAATTAAGAATAGCATTGTTGTCGCCGGTCTTCTGGGAATTGGACTGGGCTGAGAGGAAGGCTTTGTGGAGAAGTCTTTATTGGAAAGTGGACTGAAGTGTTCTCCTGCAACAGCAGCTTGCCTTGTTTCCCACCCAGCCCAGCAGCCATCCAAGGAGGGGCGAAAGCACTTGAGTCCCGCCACATGACTGGGAAGGACCTTGACAGATCCCAAGAGACCTAGGAAGCCTGCCAGGTGTGCGGGTGCCAGCATCACAGTCTAGTAGCCCAGCTAGTGGATGTGTACGTGCGTGCACACCTGCACCCCAGCCCACAGAGAGGTCCTGCTGCAACCAGAAAAATCGGTTTAGACAGTTTGAAAGCAACAAGGGAAACATTTTTTGTTTGTTTGTATGTTTGTTTTGTTTTTCCAGTAACTTTTTAAAAGTAATCTTATATGTTTAAAATTTTATTATTGCTCTATTTTTCAATACTTTGTTCCTCTCCTTTTTTTCCTGTTTTAGTCTTTCTTCTTTCCTTCCCAAGCTTATTGCTTATTCCCCCTTTCTCCTGCCTTTTTTTGTGTAAGTTTGTTTGTTTGTTGCTTTCTTTTCTTTTTTTAACAAAATTTTAAAGTTTATTTAATTATTTTTCAAGTACAGTTTTCTGTCTATTACTCCCATCCCATCCCACACTCCCATGCTCCCCGCTCCCTCCCATTTCCACCCTTCTCAGCTGTTGTCCATATATCCTTTATATTTGTTCCTCTAACTCCCTCCCCAAATTCCCCTGAAATTCCCTCCCCTATCCCCTCTGGTCACTGCCCCCCTGTTCTCTATTTCAGTATCTTTGGTTATATCTTGCTTGCTTGTTTGTTTTGTTGTTTAGCTTCCTGTTAAAGGTGATATCATATGGTATTTGTTCTTCAACACCTGGCTTATTTCACTCAGCATAATGCTCTCCAGTTCCATCCATGATGTTGCAAAAGGTAGGAGCTCCTTCTTTCTTTCTGCTGCATAGAATTTCATTGTGTATATGCACTATAGTTTTTTGATCCACTAACTTACTGATGGGCACCTAGGTTGCTTCCAACTCTTGGCTATTGTAAATTGTGCTGCTATGAACATTGGGGTGCATATGTTTTGGGATTGGTGTTTTAGGGTTCTTAGGATATACTCCTAGCAGAGGAATTGCTGGATCAAAAGGCAGGTCCAATTTTAGTTTTCTGAGAAAATTCCATACTGTTTTCCATAGTGGTTGTATCAGTCTGAAATCCCACCAACAGTGGACCAGAGTCCCTTTTTCCCCATGCCCTCTCCAACATTTGTTGTTTATTGCTTTCTTTATGATAGCCATTCTCACCGGTGTAAAGTGGTATCTCATTGTCGTTTTAATTTTCATCTCTCTGATAGCAAGCGATATTGAGCATCTTTTCATGTGTCTCTGGATCCTCTGTATGTCCTCCTTGGAGAAGTGTCTGCTCAAGTCCTATCCCCCATTTTTTAATTAGGCTAGTTGTCTTCTTAGGGTGAAGTCCTGTGAGTTTTCTGTATACTTTGGAGATTAAAACTTTGTCTGAGGTATCATTGGCAAATATGTTTTCCCATACAGTTGGTTGACTTTATATTTTAAAGCTGTTTTCTTTAGCGGAGCAGAAACTTTTGTTTTAATGAGATGCCATTTGTTTATTCTTTCCTTTATATTCCTTGCTCTAGGGGACATATCAGTAAAAATGATGCTGCGTGAAATACCTGAGATTTTCCTGCCAATGTTCTCCTCTAGGACTTTAATGGTGTCACGGCTTATATTTAAGTCTTTTATCCACCTTGAATTTATTTTGGTGTATGGTGTAAGTCAGTGCTCAAGTTTCATTTTTTTGCATGTAGCTGTCCAGTTCTCCCAACACCATTTTTTGAAGAGGCTATCTTTACCCCATTCTATGTTACTGCCCCCTTTGTCGAATATTAATTGACTGTAGAGAGTTAGGCTTATATCTGGTTTTTCTGTTCTGTTCCATTGGTCTATGTGGCTGTTTTTATGCCAGTACCAGGCTGTTTTGATTACAGTGGCCTTGTAATACAGTTTGATATCAGGCATTGTGATCCCTCCTACTTTGTTCTTCTTTCTCAACATTGCAGCTGCTATTTGAGGTCGTTTATGGTTCCATATAAATTTTTGAAGTGTTTATTCTATGTCTGTGAAATATGCTATTGGTACTTTAATAAGTATTGCATTGAATCTGTAAATTGCTTTGGGTGGTACAAATATTTTGATGATGTTAATTCTTCCAATCCATGAACACGGTGTAAGTTTCCACATGTTTGTGTCTTCCTAGATATCTTTCTTCAGTGTTGTGCAGTTTTCTGTATACAGAAAACTCCTTGGTATACATTTCACCTCCTTGGTTAGATTTATTTCCAGATATCATATTTTTGTTTTTGATATATCAAATGGGATTTTTTTCTTGATTTCTGATGCTGCTGTATCATATTTCATACACAAAAATACCTTTGATTTCTGCATATTGACTTTGTAACCCACTGTTTTGCCAAATTCATTTATTACTTTGAGCAGTTTTTTGGTAGAGACTATAGGATTTTCCATGTACACTATCATGTCATCTCCAAACAATGACATTTTTGTTTCCCCCTTTCCGATTCAAATGCCTTTTATTTCCTTTGCTTGCCTCATCACTGAGGCTAAAACTTCCAAAACTATATTAAATAGAAGTAGTGAAAGTGGACAACCTTGTCTTCTTCCCGATCTTAGTGGAAAAGCTTTTAGTTTTTGCCCATTGAGTATGATGTTGGCTGTAGGTCTTTCATATATGGCCTTTATTGTATTGAGGAATGCTCCCTCTATTCCCACTTTGCTGAGTACCTTTATCCTAAATGGGTGTTATACCTTATTGAAAGCTTTTTCCGCATCTATTGATATGACCATGTGGTTTTTGTGTTTGCTTTTCTTTATGTGATTTATTACATTTACTGATTTATGAATATCGAACCACCCTTGCATCCCTGGGATGAATCCCACTTGGTCATGGTATATGATCTTTTTGATGTATTGTTGGATGCGATTTGCCAATATTTTGTTGAGGATTTTTGCGTCTATGTTCATCAGTGATATTGGCCTGAAGTTTTCTTTCTTTGTTGTGTCTCTATCTGGGTTTGGAATTAGGATGATGCTGGCTTCATAAGAAGAGTTTGGGAGTTTCTCATCCTTTTCGATTTTTGGAATAGTATGTGAAAAATTGGGGTTAGCTCTTCCTTAAATGCTTTGTAGAATTCCCCTGTGAAACCATCTGGTCTGGGGCTTTTGTGTGATGGGGGTTTTTTGATTACTGCTTCAATTTCATCTGCTGTTATTGGTCTGTTCAGGCTTTCTACTTCTTCTTCATTAAGTTTTGGAAGATTATATTTTTCTAGAAATTTTCCATTTCACCTAGGTTGTCAAATTTCTTGGCATACAATTCTTCACAGTAATTTCTTACAATCCCTTCTATTTCTGTGGTATCAGTTGTAATCTCTCCTCTTTCATTTCTGATTGTGTTTATTTGGGTCCTCTCTCTTCTTTTCTTAATGAGCCTACTTAAAGGCTTGTCTATTTTGTGTATCTTTTCAAAAAACCAACTCCTGGATTCATTGACCCTTAGAATTGTGCTTTTAGCTGTACTTGAACAAGAATTAAATTTAAAAAATGATTTAAAAAAAAGAATTGTGCTTTTAGTGTCTATGTCATTTAATTCTGCTCTGATCTTGATTATTTCCTTCCTTCTACTTGCTCTGGGCTGTCTTTGTTGTTCTTCTTCGAGTTCTTGCAGGCATTGGGTTAGGTTGTTTGTATGAAATGTTTCTATCTTCTTTAGGTAAGCCTGTATTGCTATGAACTTCCTTCTCAGGACTGCCTTGGCCATGTCCCATAAGTCTTGGGTTGTTGTGAATTCATTTTCATTTGTTTCCAGAGACTTTTTGACTTATTTCCTTATTTCATTCTTGGCCCATTTGTTGTTTAATAGCATACCATTCAGTCTCCATGATTTTGGGTGTTTTGGGCTTTTTTCTTTGGGGTTGGTTCCCAGCTTCATTCCCTTGTAGTCAGAGACCATACTTGGTATGATTTCAATTTTCTTAAATTTCTGGAGGCTCGTTTTGTGTCCTATCATGTGGTCTATCTTTGAAAATGCTCCATGTGCACTTGAAAACAATGTGTATTTAGCTACTTTAGGATGAAGGGCTCTATATATATCCGTCAATTTTGTTTCATCTAGGGTGTTGTTTAATGCAGATATATCTTAGTTGACATTTCATTCCGAAGATCTGTCCATTTTTGACAGTGGGGTCTTAAAATTCCATACTATAATTGTGTGGCTGTAAATATCTTTCGTGAAGTCTTCTAAGGTTTTCCTTGTATATTTGGGTGCTCCTATGTTGCGTGAATATATATTTATGATGTTAATGTGTTCTTGGTGGATTCTTCCCTTGAGTATTATGAAGTGACCTTCTGGGTCTCTCTTTATGGCTCTTTTTTCGAAGTCTATTTTGTCTGATATTAGAATGGCTACCCCGGCTTCTTTTTCTTGTCCGTTTGCCAGGAAAATTTGTTTTCAGTCTTTCACTTTTAGTCTGTGTAGGTCTTTTCTCCTGAGGTGGGTCTCCTCTAGGCAGCACAGTGTGGGTCATACTTTCTTATCCATTCACCTCTTCTATGTCTTTTGATTGGAGCATTTAATCTATTTAAATTTAAGTTTATTATTGATAGGGACTTATTCATTGCCATTTTTGTACCAGAGTTCCGCTCTGTCTCTCTCTTTCCTTTCCTTTCCTTAAAGGACTCCTTTTAGTATTTCTTGTAGAGTTGGTTTGGTGGAGGCATATTCTTTTAGACTTCTTTTGTCTTGGAAGCTCTTTATTTGAACTTGTATCTTAATTGAGAGCTTTGCTGGATAAAGTAGCCTTGGTTGTAGGTTTCTGGTTCTCATTACTTGGAATATTTCTTGCCATTATCTTTTTCCTTGGATTATTTCCATTGAAAATTCAGTAGCTAATCTTATTGGGGCTCCTTTGTATGTTACTTCTTTTTCTCCCTTGCTGCCATTAAGATTCTCTCTTCATCTTAGAATTTTGCCATTTCAATGATGATGTGTCTTGAAGTGGGCCTCTTTGGGTTCCTCTTGAATGGGACTCTCCTGATTCCTGGAATCATGTGACTTTTTCTCTCATCAAATTAGTGAATTTTTCCATCATCTAGAAATCTGGGAAAACCTACTCTTTCAAATAGGTTTTCTATCTCTTGTTCTCCTTCTTCTCCTTCTGGTATTCCTATTATTTGGATACTATTATGTTTCATATTGTCTTGTATTTCTCTTAATCCCTCCTCATTCTTTCTGAGCCTCTTTTATTTTTCTTGCTCTTTCTGGGAGATTCTTTCTACTTTTTCCTCTAACTCGCTGATCTGATCTTCTGCCTCATTGATCATGCTTTTCATTTCTTCTATTCTGTTCTTCAGTTCAGAAATTGTATTCTTCTTTTCCTCTTGGCATTTGCTGATAGTTTCTATTTCCTTTTTCATGTTGATATAGTTTGCAGAGAGCTCATGGTAGCTCCCCTCTAGTTTCTGGTAGCTCATTGTGAGCTCTTTGAATTTCCTGATTACCAGTGCTTTGAATTCAATATCTGATAGCTGACTTGCCTCTCTTTCATCTAACATTCTTTCTGAGACTTCCACCTTTTCTTTCATTTGGGCTTTGTTTCTTTGTCTTCCCATTGTTTGTGAGACTCTCCTTGTAAGCCTAACCTTCTTAAATTGATCTGTTCTGACTCCCTGGGTCTATGGTGTGAACTTCTGTGGTAGAATACCTGTGAAATTCGGTGCTGCATTCTCCTGCAGGTATGTTAATGTTTTCCACTTCCACCTACTCCTTTGTGTGTGTGTGTGATCAGTTGGAGGAGGAGGAAAAATGGTTTATGACAGCAGTAGAGTACTTTATGTTATTTACAGTCACAGCTGGTAGAAGAGAGAGAATATCTTTATTCTATATATAGTGTTAACCGTAATCTTCAACCCAATTTGCCACTTTTAAGAAAGGATGGACCAAAGATAAGTCCCTTTTTGGGGAGGGAATCTTGTGAGTTGGATCTAGAAAGCAGTGAGGTTGCAGGTGGTCAGATTTTGAGGTAAGGTGAGAGTAAAGAATAGTAAATAGACATAGCATGTGAGCAAGTAGAGTTAATCACTACAGTAATAGAATTCAGGAACCTGTAAAGTGGGCTAAGACCTGAGAGATGTGTTGTGAAGTATTTACAGTGGTATAGAAAGCAACAAACAAACAAACAAACAAACATGAAAAAGGGTGGGAGAAGGGAGGGAAAAGTGTTAAGTTTCGGATGAAAGGAAAAAGTACTAAAACAGGAAAAAAGAAAGGAGCAGAACAAAGTATTGAAAGATAAAGCAATAATAAAATTAAAAAATATATATGATTACTGAAAAAAAAGTTTAAGAAAAAGTTTTTAAAAAACCATAAACACCCTTTTTTGTTGGTTTCAAACTGTTCAATCCAATTTGTCTGGTTTCAGCAGGACCCCTCTGTGGGCTGGGTTGTAGGCGCAGGTGCACACCCACGCGCCAGCCAGGCTACCAGATGGGGGTGCGGGCGCCCGCCCACCTGACAGGCTGCCTGTGTACCATGGGATCTGGTAGTGGTCCTTCCCAGTCCTGTGGCTGGGTGAGAAGCAAGTCAAGCTGCCTTTGCAGGAGAACACCTCAGTCCACTTTCCAATAAAAACTTCTTCAGAAAGCCTGCCTCTCAGCCCAGCCCAATCCCCAACCCGATTGGTTAGGACAATGCTCCTCTCAAATCTCCCGGCGTGGCGGGCTAGTGGGCTCGTGGGCTGGAGACCACAGAGATTGCAACTGAATACGGCCCCCTGTCCTTGCCACGCTCCCTGCAAACCTAGGCAGACATGTCTCTGCCTGGTGCCACCTAGCCCTGCCTAGATGGGAAGGGAGGGAGCCAGTTCTCTTCCAAAGGCCCCATACCAGGCCCAAGTCTCCGCTAGGTGCCAGGCTCTTAATGAGTCTTTGATGGCAGATGCTCCTGTAGCTGGGCACAGAAGGAAGCATCAATACCCCTACCTCAGTGGCAGCAGCGGCTCTGAGGATGCTAGGCGCCGGCTGAGGGCTGCTGGTCCCACCACTGCTGCTTTTGACTTTACTCCAGGCTGTCGGGCTCCCATTGAGTCCTCCATGGCAGACGCCCCTGTTGCTGTGCCCAGGGAAGTCTCTGGGCCCCGACCACTGTGGCAGGACCAACTCCGAGGCTGCTAGGCACTGACCAAGGGCTGCAGGCCAAGCCGCCTCCATCCTTACTCATGTCCCTGAGACCCCACCAACCTGTAGCTGTTTGGTCCATCTCTATCTCTGATCTCTTATTTTCATAAATGCTGGGGAATTGTTGGTTGGGGAATTGATTGCGCTGTTCCTTAGTAGATCTGCCAGGATTTTCTCCCAGGGGTACAAGAACTGGAGTCGCTTGGTCCTACTCCACAGCCATTTTCCTCGAGACTCCTTTGTATTCTTTTACCCACAAGAGACACAAACAACTGGGAACTGAAAAAGGACCAGAGTGGGACCCACAGAGGGAGCATCTCTACAATAGAGACAGAGAGACAAATTTCACTTTGCTATAGCAGAGAAGCCTCAAGTTGCTGCATATTTGTATTATAATTTTTTTCATTATTCTCACTTCTTTTATATTTTAATAGTATCTTTGTATTCCTCCTCTTTCTGTATAAGTTTCTTAGTTTTTGCTGGTTATATTGTATTATAGGACAGGTTTCCCCTGTTCTTTCCTCCACAGTGCATTGCTAATTTTCTCTGCTTCACGCCACTTGTTTTCCTTTGGCACACTACCCATAGCTCTATACTCACCATTTAGACAGATCACATAGAGTCTGTCATATGATTGTTGCTATAATATTATTGTAAACAATAGCTGTTCTATACAACTATAAACATCTCACAACACATCTCTCGGATCTTAGCCCACTTTACAGGTTCCTGAATTCTATTACTGTAGTGATTAACTCTACTTGCTCACACGCTATGTCTATTTACTATTCTTTACTCTCACCTTACCTTAAAATCTGACCACCCGCAACCTCACTGCTTTCTAGATACAACTCTCAAGATTCTCTCCCCAAAAAGGGACTTATCTTTGGTCCATCCTTTCTTAAAAGTGGCAAATTGGGTTGAAGATTATGGTTAACACTATATATAGAATAAAGATATTCTCTCTCTTCTACCGGCTGTGACTGTAAATAACATAAAGTACTCTACTGCTGTCATAAACCATTTTCCTCCTCCTCCAACTGATCACACACACACACAAAGGAGTAGGTGGAAGTGGAAAACATTAACATACCTGCAGGAGAATGCAGCACCGAATTTCACAGGTATTCTACCACAGAAGTTCACACCATAGACCCAGGGAGTCAGAACAGATCAATTTAAGAAGGTTAGGCTTACAAGGAGAGTCTCACAAACAATGGGAAGACAAAGAAACAAAGCCCAAATGAAAGAAAAGGTGGAAGTCTCAGAAAGAATGTTAGATGAAAGAGAGGCAAGTCAGCTATCAGATATTGAATTCAAAGCACTGGTAATCAGGAAATTCAAAGAGCTCACAATGAGCTACCAGAAACTAGAGGGGAGCTACCATGAGCTCTCTGCAAACTATATCAACATGAAAAAGGAAATAGAAACTATCAGCAAATGCCAAGAGGAAAAGAAGAATACAATTTCTGAACTGAAGAACAGAATAGAAGAAATGAAAAGCATGATCAATAAGGCAGAAGATCAGATCAGCAACTTGGAGGAAAAAAGTAGAAAGAATCTCCCAGAAAGGGCAAGAAAAATAAAAGAGGCTCAGAAAGAATGAGGAGGGATTAAGAGAAATACAAGACAATATGAAACATAATAGTATCCAAATAATAGGAATACCAGAAGGAGAAGAAGGAGAACAAGAGATAGAAAACCTACTTGAAAGAGTAATGATGGAAAAATTCACTAATTTGATGAGAGAAAAAGTCACACGAATTCAGGAATCAAAGAGAGTTTCAATGAAGAGGAACCCAGAGAAGTCTACTTCAAGACACATCATCATTAAAAGAGCAATATTGTAAGATGAAGAGAGAATCTTAATGGCAACAAGGAAGAAAATGGAAGTAACATACAAGGGAGCCCCAATAAGTTTGGATACTGACTTTTCAATGGAAACACTCCAAGGAAAAAGAGAATGGAAAGAAATATTCCAAGTAATGAGAACCAGAAACCTACAACCAAGGCTACTTTATCCAGCAAAGCTCTCAATCAAGATAGAAATTCAAATAAAGAGCTTCCAAGACAAAAGAAGTCTAAAAGAATATGCCTCCACCAAACCAACTCTACAAGAAATACTAAAAGGACTCCTTTAAGGAAAGGAAGGAAAAGAGAGAGACGGAGCGGAACTCTGGTACAAAAATGGCAATGAATAAGTACCTATCAATAATAACCTTAAATGTAAATGGATTAAATGCTCCAGTCAAAAGACATAGAATAGCTGAATGGATAAGAAAGCATGACCCAGACTATGCTGCCTACAGGAGACCCACCTCAGGACAAAAGTTCTACACAGACTAAAAGTGAAAGGCTGAAAACAAATTTTCCCGGCAAACGGAAAAGAAAAAAAGTCGGAGTACCAATTCTAATATCAGACAAAATAGACTTCAGAAAAGGGCCATAAAGAGAGACCCAGAAGGTCATTTCATAATACTCAAGGGAAGAATCCACCAAGAAGACATTAACATTGTAAATACATATGCACCAAATATAGGAGCACCCAAATAGATAAAGAAAATCTTAGAAGATTTCACGGAAGATATTCACAGCAACACAATTATAGGAAGGGATTTTAACACCCCACTTTCAAAAATGGAGACATCTTCCAAACAAAATATCAACAAAGATATAGCTTCACTAAAAAACACCCTTTTACCCTAGATGCAACGGACTTACCTGATATATATAGAGCCCTTCATCCCAAAGAGAATAAATACACATTCTTTTCAAATGCACATGGAATATTGTCAAAGATAGAACACATTATAGGACACATTATGAGCCTCAACAATTTAAGAAAATTGAAATCATACCAAGCGTGGTCTCTAACCACATGGGACTGAAATTGGAAACCAACCCCACAGGAAAAAGCCCAAAACACCCAAAATCATGGAGACTGAATGGTATGCTATTCAACAACGAATTGGGCCAAGATTGAAATGAGGGAAGAAATCAAAAAGTTTCTGGAAACAAATGAAAATGAACTCACAACAACCCACAACTTATGGGACACGGCCAAGGCAGTCCTGAGAAGGAAGTTCATAGCAATACAGGCTTACCTAAAGAAGATAGAAACATTTCATACAAACAACCTAACCCGACGCCTGCAAGAACTCGAAGAGGAACAACAAAGACAGCCCAGAGCAAGTAGAAGGAAGGAAATAACCAAGATCAGAGCAGAGTTAAATGACATAGACACTAAAAGCACAATTCTTTTTTTTTAATCATTTTTTTATTTAATTCTTGTTCAAGTACAGCTAAAAGCACAATTCTAAGGGTCAATGAATCCAGGAGTTGGTTTTTTGAAAAGATACACAAAATAGACAAGCCTTTAAGTAGGCTCATTAAGAAAAGAAGAGAGAGGACCCAAATAAACACAATCAGAAATGAAAGAGGAGAGATTACAACTGATACCACAGAAATAGAAGGGATTGTAAGAAATTACTGTGAAGAATTGTATGCCAAGAAATTTGACAACCTAGGTGAAATGGAAAATTTCTAGAAAAATATAATCTTCCAAAACTTAATGAAGAAGAAGTAGAAAGCCTGAACAGACCAATAACAGCAGATGAAATTGAAGCAGTAATCAAAAAACCCCCATCACACAAAAGCCCCAGACCAGATGGTTTCACAGGGGAATTCTACAAAGCATTTAAGGAAGAGCTAACCCCAATTCTTCACAGACTATTCCAAAAATCGAAAAGGATGAGAAACTCCCAAACTCTTCTTATGAAGCCAGCATCATCCTAATTCCAAACCCAGATCGAGACACAACAAAGAAAGAAAACTTTAGGCCAATATCACTGATGAACATAGACGCAAAAATCCTCAACAAAATATTGGCAAATCGCATCCAACAATACATCAAAAAGATCATATACCATGACCAAGTGGGATTCATCCCAGGGATGCAAGGATGGTTCAATATACGCAAATCAGTAAATGTAATACACCACATAAACAAAAGCAAACACAAAAACCGCATGATCATATCAATATATGTGGAAAAAGCTTTCAATAAGGTATAACACCCATTTAGGATAAAGGTACTCAGCAAAGTGGGAATAGAGGGAGCATTCCTCAATATAATAAGGGCCATATATGAAAGACCTACAGCCAACATCATACTCAATGGACAAAAACTAAAAGCTTTTCTTGTAAGATCAGGAACAAGACAAGTTTGTCCAGTTTCACCACTTCTATTTAATATAGTATTGAAAGTTTTAGCCTCAGCAATAAGACAAGAAAACGTAATAAAAGGCATTCAATTCAGAAAGGAGGAAACAAAACTGGCATTGTCTGCAGATGACATGATAGTGTACATGGAAAATCCTATAGTCTCTACCCAAAAACTGCTCGAACTAATAAATGAATTTGGCAAAGCAGTGGGATACAAAGTCAATATCCAGAAACCAAAGGCATTTTTGTATACTAACAATGAATGAACAGAAGCAGAAATCAAGAAAAAAATCCCATTCAATATAGCAAAAACAAAAATATAATATCTGGGAATAAATCTAACCAAGAAGTTGAAAGACCTGTATGTATAAAACTATACAACACTGAAGAAAGAAATGAAGGAAGACACAAACAAATGGAAAAATATACCGTGTTCATGGATTGGAAGAATTAATATAATCAAAATGTCCATACTACCCAAAGCAATTTACAGATTCAATTCAATACCTATTAAAGTACCAATGGCATATTTCACAGACAGAATAGACAGACATAGAAATGACATATTTCACAGACACAGACTTCAAAAATTATTATGGAACTACAAATGACCCCAAATAGCAGCTGCAAAGTTGAGAAAGAACAACAAAGTACGAGGGATCACAATACCTGATATCAAACTGTATTACAAGGCCACTGTAATCAAAACAGCCTGGTACTGGCATAAAAACAGCCACATAGACCAATGGAACAGAATATAGAACCCAGAAATAAACCCAACTCTCTACAATCAATTAATATTCTACAAAGGGGGCAGTAACATAAAATGGGGTGAAGATAGCCTCTTCAACAAATGGTGTTGGGAAACTGGACAGCTACATGCAAAAAAAAAATGAAACTTGAGCACTGACTTACACCATACACCAAAATAGATTCAAGGTGAATAAAAGACTTAAATATAAGCCGTGAAACCATTAAAGTCCTAGAGGAGAACATTGGCAAGAAAATCTCAGATATTCCACACAGCAATACGTCCCCTAGAGCAAGGGATATAAAGGAAAGAATAAGCAAATGGGATCTCATCAAACTTAAAAGCTTCTGCATGGCTAAGGAAAACAGTATCAAGATACAAAGAGAAGCAACTGTTTGGGAAAACCTATTTGCCAATGATACCTCGGACAAAGGTTTAATCTACAAAATATACAAGGAACTCACACGACTCCACTCAAAGAAGACAAGCAACCCGATTAAAAAATGGGCAAAGGACTTGAACAGACATTTCTCCAAGGAGGACATACAGAGGATCCAGAGACAAGTGAAAAGATGCTCGATATCACTAGCTATCAGAGAGATGCAAATCAAAACCACAATGAGATACCACTTAACACCAGTCAGAATGGCTACCATAAACAAAGAAACAAACAACAAGTGTTGGAGAGGTTGTGGGGAAAAGGGGACTCTAGTTCACTGTTGGTGGGATTGCAGACTGGTACAACCACTATGGAAAACAGTATTGAATTTTCTAAGAAAACTGAAAATGGACGTGCCTTTTGACCCAGCAATTCCACTAGTAGGAGTATATCATAGGAACCCTGAAACACCAATCCAAAAGAACCTATCCACCCCAATGTTCATAGCAGCACAATTTACAATAGCCAAGGGTTGGAAGCAACCTAGATGCCCATCGGTCAATGACTGGATCAAAAATCTATGGTACATTTACACAATGGAATTCTATGCTGCAGAAAGGAAGAAGGAGCTCCTACCCTTTGCAACATCATGGATGGAACTGGAAAGCATTATGCTGAGTGAAATAAGCCAGGCAGTGAAAGACAAATACCATATGATATCACCTTTAACAGGAATCTAAACAAGAAAACAAACAAGCAAGCAAAATGTAACCAAAGACTCTGAAATACAGAACGTGCTGTCAGGGTCCAGAGGGGAGAGGGGAGAGAATCACAGGGGAAAAGGGGAAGGACTCACATGAACAAGTATATAGGACACATGGACAATAACTAAGGTGGGGTGGCGGGGGGGAGATGGGAGGGAGGTGGGCTCCACTGGGGGCTGGGGGCAGGGCTGTGAATACAAGAAAGAAAACTGTACTTGAAGAAGAATTAAATTTTAAAAAAAGAAAGCAGGGAAATGCCTTATGGAATTTTGAAAGAGATATATATAATTGTCCCCTCCCACAATACACACACAATATAAGGGAAGTTTGCTATCCATGATCAAGTTTACATCTTATCAGGGTGTGGAACTATGATGGACTGGCAGTCAGCATCCACTCCTCTCTCCTCTGGTCTCTACTCTTGTACTGCAGAAGTTGTAATTGGGGAAGTGTATCATCAGTCTCACTGGAAGCTAGAATTTCCTATGCAATATTGCAATATTGTTTCCTATTGCAATATTGCAATATTGTTCAGATGTGTACATGGAGTCAGAAGGCAAAAATGAGGCAGATTCCATGTTTCATCCATCCTGCTAATTGGAAATGTGATGGGTCATTTGAAAGGAGTGGAAATAAATTTCCATGTGAGTAGCTTCATCGGTGCTAAGCAGTGAGGTACCTGTCCTTTATTCAGTAAGTTCAGATTAAGCAGCACAGTGAGTCTTGAGCTGACACTCAGGGCAAGTGCCTCCTACTACCTGGATTTCAGAAAATGTGGTATGTTAATGAAGTCAACAATTTCAGTGAAGTCTTTATGATTTCACCACCTTACTGAGGATAGCAGAAAACAATGTTCATTATTTCTCTTTTTTTCTTAATTCTATATCTCCATTACTGCTTTCTCTCTCCCTTCCACCATCCTTTCTCCTCTCCTTCCTTTCTTTTTTATTTTTGAGATGCATATTTAGAAAATACAAGGTTTGCAATTGGTAATATTCGCATTGCTTTTATGATCTGTAAATGAGAGGTGTTATAGTAGGAACTGACAAGGAATATGTTCTTAAAGTAGTCCCTGCCTATCAAAACATATCTAGGAGAATTGCATAGATTAGAAACAAAGTAATGGAAGTGTCACAGATTTTAATTTTTATTTTCATTGAGCTTATATTTTTAACTCTACTAAAGAAACTTAGATCTTGGAAACTAAATGCAAATTACTATAAGTTAATTAGATGCTGATTTCAGTTTCTCATGTGATGTTGTCCTGAAATAGTTAACATTGACCTTCACAGTTGGTACACAGTCTTTGGTATAGCAAATTGTTTTCTTCCTAAAGCAGATAATCTGAGAGGCAGCTACTTTCCTCTGACAGAAGCAACAAAATACCTTCATTCCTCCTCCTTTCCTGTAATTTATAAGTACTCAGTCTCCTGAATTAAATATTTTACTGCAGAAATTCAGGGATTAAATGTATTTTCTTTTTTTAACTTTTTAAATTGTTGTTCAAGTACAGTTGTCTCCATTTTCCCCCACTGCTTCCCCCCACCCCAACCATCCCCACTTCCCACTCTTGATCCTACCCCACTTTGGTTTTGTCCATGTGTCCTTTATCAGTGTTCCTGAAAACCCTTTTCCCTGTAATATCTCCTCCCACCTCCCCTCTAGTTACTGTCAGTTTGTTCTTAATTTCAATGTCTCTGGTTATATTTTGCTTGCTTGTTTGTTTTGTTGACTAGGTTCCACTTATGGAATACTATGCAGCAGAAAGAAAGAAGGAGCTTCTTCTCTTTGTGACAGTATTGATGGAACTGGAGAGCATTATGCTAAGTGAAATAAGCCAGGTGGTGAAAGACAAATACCACATGATCTCACCTATAAGTGGATTAAATGTATTTTCTACACTCACAGAACACAATCAGGAAGCTCAATTTTTTTCTAAAATAAACACTAAAGAGGTGGTTATCTATAATGTATTAAAAAACTAAGAAAATTGACCATGTAAATAAGATACTCATAAATATTTCTACAAATTAATAGAAGTGCTGTGGTTTAGTTATTTAAGTACTTCAAGCCATTACAAATGACCAGCTCTTTAATCTGAAACAGGACACTGAATGTAGAGAATGTTTCTCAGCTGAAGAGTTTTTTAAGGGTCTGTTTTGTGTCTTTGTTTTTAAGACTGTGATAAAAGGATTCAGCATAGGTGTGACCACAGTGTGTGTCACTGAGGCTATGGTACTTGCCTTTAAATTTTGAGTAGCAGTAGAACCAAGATACATTCCAAGGCTTGTACCCATAGAACAAGAAAACAACAGAGATGTGAGACCCACAAGTGGAAAATACTTTGTACTTTCCTCCAGCTGATGAAATTCTCAAAGCCGAGGTTATAATTCTACAGTAAGAGAAAAGGATACCAGTAAGTGAAATAAATCCCAGAAGTCCAGTTGTAAAATTCATCACTAGGTCATTAAGGAAGGTGTCAGAACAGGCAAGTTGGACCATCTGATTAAAGTCACAGAAAAAGTAAGGGATTTTCATCTCTGTGCAAAAAGTGGCAAAATCATTAAGCCCTGTAACAGACTCCAGAATACTCAATAACCATGATGACAGAAGCAAGATGACACAGAGCATGGGGTTCCAGATGACTATGTAGTGCAGGGGGTGACAGAGGGCTACAAACCAGTCATAGGCTATCACAGTCAAGAGGAAATTGTCTAAACACCCAAAAAGCAGGTAAAAATATGTCTGTGTGATGCAGCCTTCATAGGTGATGTCTTTGCTCTGTGTCTGGATGTTCACCAGTATCTTTGGGGTGGTGGTAGAGGTTAATCAAATATCAGAAAAGGACAAGTTGGGGAGAAATAAGTACATGGGGGTGTGGAGATGGAAGTCAGTGATAGTAGCTAAGATAATCAGAGCATTCCTAATGAAGGTGACTTAGGTACATGGGCAGGAACAGCTCAAATAGACAAGGCTGCAGTAATACCTCTTCTGAGAGCCCCAGAAGGATAAGTTCTGAAACATCTGTTTGGCGTTCTGGTTCCATGTCACTGATAGAACTCACGGGGAAGAGACAAATACATGCAAATTTAGACAATAATCAAAATTTAACAAATAACAGAAGTGTTCTTACTTGTCTTCTACATACCTTTTATCAATTCATATAAATTATCTATCGACATTAAAAGCATACCAGTGAGTGGTATCCTTTAACAGGGAGGAGGCCGGGGGCTGGGTGAAAAAAGTGAAGGGATGAAGAAGTCCTAATTGATAGTTACAAAATAATCATGGGGATGTGTAATACAGCATGGGGAGCATGGTCAATAATATTGTAATAACTGTGTATGGTGTCAGGTGGGTACTTGAAATACCCAGGGATCATTTTGTAGCAAGGGTGTCCAACTTGCAGCCTGCAGGCACACAAACCCTGGGTGGCTGTGAATGTGGTCCAATATAAATTCATAAATTTACTTAAAACATTGTGATTTTTTTTTTGGTGATTATGTGTCGCAATGTATTTAATGTGTGGCCCAAGACCAATCTTCTTCCAGTGTGGTGCAGAGACACCAAAAGTTTGGACACTACTGGGTTCATGATCGTACACTATGCTGTACATCTGAAACGAATATAAAATAGTGTTGAATGTAAACTGTGATTAAAAAATAAAGTTTTATTAAAAGGAATGGAAAACTCATTATTACTGTTAATAACAAGTTGGATGAAATAGCCTAATAAATCACATTGTAAATAATTTTTCATCTCAAATCCAAGCTGTCTTCTTAGAGTTCTCAGTTGAACTAATAATCACCTCCTTTATGGTTTACTTTAATAAATCCGTGTCAAGGAATGACAGAATATAAACAAACAAGGATACCTCTATCAATGGGAAAAGAGAAGCAAAAATACTAGAGAATGTACTATTGAAAAAGGAAGGCCACATGTTTGAGAGCCAACACCAGAGGAGACAGGTGGGAGCNGTCTTCTGCATACCTTTTATCAATTCATATAAATTATCTATCGACATTAAAAGCATACCAGTGAGTGGTATCCTTTAACAGGGAGGAGGCCGGGGGCTGGGTGAAAAAAGTGAAGGGATGAAGAAGTCCTAATTGATAGTTACAAAATAATCATGGGGATGTGTAATACAGCATGGGGAGTATGGTCAATAATATTGTAATAACTGTGTATGGTGTCAGGTGGGTACTTGAAATACCCAGGGATCATTTTGTAGCAAGGGTGTCCAACTTGCAACCTGCAGGCACACAAACCCTGGGTGGCTGTGAATGTGGTCCAATATAAATTCATAAATTTACTTAAAACATTGTGATTTTTTTTTTTTTGGTGATTATGTGTCGCAATGTATTTAATGTGTGGCCCAAGACCAATCTTCTTCCAGTGTGGTGCAGAGACACCAAAAGTTTGGACACTACTGGGTTCATGATCGTACACTATGCTGTACATCTGAAACGAATATAAAATAGTGTTGAATGTAAACTGTGATTAAAAAATAAAGTTTTATTAAAAGGAATGGAAAACTCATTATTACTGTTAATAACAAGTTGGATGAAATAGCCTAATAAATCACATTGTAAATAATTTTTCATCTCAAATCCAAGCTGTCTTCTTAGAGTTCTCAGTTGAACTAATAATCACCTCCTTTATGGTTTACTTTAATAAATCCGTGTCAAGGAATGACAGAATATAAACAAACAAGGATACCTCTATCAATGGGAAAAGAGAAGCAAAAATACTAGAGAATGTACTATTGAAAAAGGAAGGCCACATGTTTGAGAGCCAACACCAGAGGAGACAGGTGGGAGCAAGAAAGTGTTTTACTGCATCTGAGGCTACCTCCAGCATCTGAGACTTTAACTCGGCAGAATTTCATGTCACCCGTCTTTCCTGTACTTGTTATTCCTCTGTAGCACCTAAAGTAACTACCAATAAAAAACAGTCCTGTATGAGTATATCATACCACATTCCTTAATACTTTAAAAGATGCTTTGGAAGAGCCTGAGTTCATGGATGCAGTTTAGCTTATGTGTGATTGATGAAGTTAGAAGTTCTTCCTATTTTTTAAATATATGTTATTGATTATGTAATTACAGTTGTCCCATTAATTTCTCCTTTTTATTCCCCTTGGCCCTCTACCCCACTCCACCATCACTCCCCCACTTTAGTTCATGTCCGTGGGTCATACATGTAAGTACTTTGGCTTCTACATTTTCTATAATATTCTTAACTTCTCCCTGTCTATTTTCTACCTATTATTTATGCTACTTATTCCCTGTACCTTTTCCCCCATTCTCCCCCTCACCCTCCCCACTGACAATCCTCCATGTGATTTTTATTTCTGTGATTTTATTCCTAGTTGGTTGCTTAGTTCATTTTTGTTTTTGTTTTTGTTTTTTAGGTTTGGTTGTTGGTAGTTATAAGTTTATCATTTTACTGTTCTTATTTTTTATCTTCTTTTTCTTAGATAGGTCCCTTTAACGTTTCATATAATAAGGACTTGGTGATGATAAACTCCTTTAACTTGACCTTGTCTGGGAAGCGCTTTATCTGCCCATCCATTCTAAATGATAGCTTTGCTGGATAGAGTAATCTTGGATGTAGGTCCTTGCCTTTCATGACTTCAAATACTTCTTTCCACCCCCTTCTTGCCTGTAAGGTTTCTTTTGAGAAATCAGCTGATAGTCTCACAGTAACTCCTTCGTGGGTAACTGTCTCCTTTTCTCTTGCTGCTTTTAAGATTCTCTCCTTATTTTTAATCTTGGCTAATGTAATTATGATGTGCCTTGGTGTGTGCTTACTTGGGTCCAACTTCTTTTGGTATCTCTGAGCTTGCTGAACTTCATGGAAGTCTACTTCCTTTGCCACATTAGAAAAGTTCTCTTTCATTATTTTTTCAAAGAAGTTTTCAATTTCTTGCTTTTCCTCTTTTCCTTCTGGCACCCTATGATTTGGATGTTGGTATGTTTAACGTTGTCCTGTAGGTTCCTAAGCCTCTCCTCGTTTTTTTGAATTCTTGTTTTCTCATTCTGTTCTGGTTGAATGTTTCTTTCTTCCTTCTGCTCCAAGCCCCTGTTTTGAGTCCTGGTTTCCTTCCCATTACTGTTAGTTCCCTGTACCTTTTCATTTATTTCACTTTTCATAGCCTTCACTTTTTCCTCTATTTTGCAATCATACTCAACCATTTCTGTAAGCCTCCTGATTATCAGTGTTTTGAACTCTGCATCTGATAGTCTGGCTACCTCTTCATTCCTTAGTTGTGTGTGTGTGTGTGTGTGTGTGTGTGTGTGTGTGTGTGTGTGTTTGAGATTTGATCTGTTTTTTTTTTTTTCATTTGGACCATTTTTTTTGTCATGCCCTGTCTATTATGCAGTGAGGGATGGAGCCTTAGGTGTTCACAAGGATGAGGCAACCCACATCACTGCACTGTGGTGCTGTATGTGGGAAAGGGATTAGAGAGGGAACAATGGCACTTGCTCAGCTCTTGGCCAGTTTGCAGTCACTTTGTCTGCAACCCACAAGCAAATTGGGCCCTTCTGGTGCTGATTCTCAGGTGGATGGGCTTGTGTAGATTCTAGGACCCTGTGGGTCTCTCCAGTGAACTCTCCTGTGAGGCTGGGAGTTTCTCCCACCATGGCAAACCCCACAGGTTTTTTCAGTCACAGATTTTGAGGCTTTATTTCCCTGTGCTGGGACTCTAGGTTGCACAGTCTGTCTCATTCTCCAGTTATTCCTCCAAGTTTTTCTGCCCACTCTTCCAGCTGCCACCAGTCACTCCATCACTCACTCCAGTCCTCCAGCTTCCTGCCGCCTTGCCAGGAGTCCTCTCCACCCCAGTTGGCTGTCTCCACCCCTCCTACCAGTGTGGATGAATGTTTCTTCTTTAACTCCTTGGTTGTCAGACTTCCATACAGTTAGATTTTCTGGCAGTTCCGGTTATTTTTTGTTTTTAAATTTGTTGTTGTCCTTCTTTTGGTTGTGTGTGGAGGCAAAGTGTATCTTCACCTCCATCTTGGCTGGAAGTCAGAAGTTCTTCCTCTTATAATGGCAGGCAGATGGAGCCATTCGTAAGACCTAAGGAAGAAACAATTCTGTTTTCTTATTATTTGGTATTAGGAAAGCAGACCTGAAAAGATGTAACAGAAGAATTTATTTTACTTTTAAGTTACAGTTGACATTCAATATTATTGTATATTAGTTTTAGGTATACAGCACAGTTTTCAGACAATCACACACTTTACAAAGTGTTCCTCCTGATATTTACAGTACTAACCTGGCACCATACATAGTTATTACAATGTTATTGACTGTACTCACTGTGCTATAGTTTACACCCCCATACTATTTTATAACTACCAATTTGTACTTCTCAATCCCTTCACCTTTTTCACCCAGCCATCCACCTTCCTCCCCTCTGACTACTGTCAGTCTGTTCTCTGTATCTATGAATCTGTTTCAATTTTTTTGTGTTTATTCTGTTTTTTAAATTTCACACATAAGTGAAATCAGATGGCATTTGTATTTCTCTGACCAGTAAGATTTTGTTCTTTTCATGGCTGAGTAATTTTCCATCATACATATGTACCACAAATTCTTTATCCACTTGTCTATTGATGGGCACTTGGGTTGCTTCCATGGCTTGGCTATTGTAAATAATGCTGCAATGAACATAGGGGTACATATATTCTTTGGAATTAGTGTTTTAGGTTTCCTTGGATATATACCTAGAGGTGGGAGCATTTAGAGTTTGTATGATTTTAGGTACTGAATTCCCAAGAGCCTCAATGGTGAAGATTCTTTCATCTCTCTGCTCCCTGAGAGATTTGGTTCTTTGGAGGTAGGAAAGAAAAACAAAATTCCAGCTTGTGCCAGTTTTGGTTCTGGACATCTTCTCTGGCATTCTTTCCCTTTGGACTCTTTCCTCCCACTGGGATGCCACCTCTCATTAGGTATTTTCTCTACTAAGCAGGGAACCTCATTACTAGTGACTCCATTTACGATTCTAGAGGAAGATTCTGGATACACTAAAATATCTTCTTCTTTATCTCACCTGTCTTCTCTGGTATTGGCTTGCAGTCAGGGATTTTCACTCCTTCAATAGCATTTTCCCTTTTTTTTCTTCTTCTTGTTTTTTTTTTTAATCATGTTGGAATTATCTGTTTACTCAACCATCTTGTTTTGCAGTTTTCTACAAATATCAAACAATTACTGTAAGGCGGGCACTAAAATATATTCTGGGGATGAATAAGCAGTAAACCACTGTTTCTTCTCATAAGGAGCTCAGAGTCTAAACTTAGGACAAGATGTAAATAAGTGCAATATAGACATGCACTGTAATCCTGCTACATGGATTCAAAAATTACTCGCCACTTCTTGAGGAGAATAATAAATTCTTTACAAAAACCTATCATTAAACTGAATCCAGGAGGAAGATAGGAGTTATTTCAAGTGGAGAAAGGATAAGTGCACACCAGAGAGAGCCCACAGAAGATTAAAAGTGGGTATTAATTAAACTGTAAGGTGAACTTAGAAAATAAAAAATAGTTATTAAAATCTGAGAATAATCCAGGTCAGACAATGAAAATTGAAACATGGGTCTGGCCATATGGGAAGCAGCCAGATAACAGAGTCTTGTGTTTTGATTTTTGACTTTCATTTTATTTATTTTAAGTGGAATGTAATCAACAAAACAAATAAGCAAGTAAAATATAACCAGAAACACTGAAATAAAGAACAAAATGACAGCAACCAGAAGAGAGGGGGAGAGGGAAAATGGGAGAAAATGTGAGAAGGTTCATCAAGGGACATGTATAAATGACACATGGACAAAGCCATAGGTGATAGGTTTGAGGGTAGGACGCAGGGATGAGGAGGGTGAGGGGGTGGGGTGAAAATAAGACAACTGTACCTGAACAACAATAAGAAAATAATTTTTTTTAAGTTTTATTATTGTTCAAGTACAGTTGTCTCAATTTTTCCCCCATTACTCACCCCTGCCCTTCCCACCTCCCACCTCCCACATTCAGTCTTACCCTCCACCCCCTGTTGTCTTGGTCCATGGGTCCTTTATACATGTTCCTTGACTTGACACTTCTTTTTTTTCCAATTTTTTTATTTAATTATTTTTTTCCAATTTTTTATTTAATTCTTTTTCAAGTACAGTTTTCTGTCTATTTCTCCCATCCCATCCCACCCCTGTGCTCCCCCCCTCCCTCCCATTTCCACCTTTCTCAGCTGTTGTCCATGTGTCCTTTATATGTGATCCTCTAAATCCCTCCCCTATTTCCCCTGAAATTCCCTCCCCTCTCCCCTCTGGTCACTGTCCTCCTGTTCTCTAATTCAGTGTCTTTGGTTATATTTTGCTTGCTTGTTTGTTTTGTTGTTTAGCTTCCTGTTAAAGGTGAGATCATATGGTATTTGTCCTTCAACACCTGGCTTATTTCACTCAGCATAATATTTTCCAGTTCCATCCATGCTGTTGCAAAAGGCAGGAGCTCCTTCTTTCTTTCTGCAGCATAAAATTCCATTGTGTATATGTACCATAGTTTTTTGATCCACTCATTTACTGATGGGCACCTAGGTTGCTTCCAACTCTTGGCTATTGTAAATTGTGCTGCTATGAACATTGGGGTGCATATGTTCTTTGGGATTGGTGTTTTAGGGTTCTTAGGATACAATCCTAGCAGTGGAATTGCTGGGTCAAAAGGCAGGTCCAATTTTAGTTTGACAAAATTCCATACTGTTTTCCGTAATGGTTGTACCAATCTGCAATCCCACCAACAGTAGACCAGAGTCCCCTTTTCCCCACACCCTCTCCAACATTTGTTGTTTATTGCTTTGTTTATGATAGCCATTCTCACTGGTGTAAAGTGGTATCTCATTGTGGTTTTAATTTGCATCTCTCTGATAGTAAGCGATATTGAGCATCTCTTCATGTTTGACACTTCTCATTCTTTCCCCCATTATCCTCCTCTTCCCTCCCTTCTGGTTACTGTCAGTTTGTCCTTTATTTTCGTGCCTTTGGTTCTATTTTGCTCACTTGTTTGTTTTGTTGATTAGGATCCACTTATCGGTGAGATCATATGGTATTTGTCTTTCACCACCTGGCTTATTTCACTTAGCATAATGCTCTGTAGTTCCATCCATGCTATTATGACTGTAGGAGTTCCTTCTTTCTTTGTGCTTCATAGAATTCCATTGTGTAAATGTACTACAGTTTTTTGATCTACTTATTTACTTACGGGCACTTAGGCTGTTTACAGTAGTACTTGGCTACAAACATTAGGGTCATAGGTTCTTTTGAATTGGTGTTTCAAAACCCAGTAATTTCACTTTCATTATATTAATGTGATGTGTCATTGACTTTTTTAATATTGGAAAGTATTTTTATTTTTTAAAAAACTTACTTTTTAACTTAGAGAATTATTTATTGTTGATGTTATTACAGGTGTCCCCATTTTTCCCTCCTTTGCCCCCCTTCACCCAGCTTCTTCCCCCACCTCCTGTGTCCATGGACTATGCATATAAGCATGTACGTTCTTTTGGCTAATCTCTTCCAGTCACCCCAAACTCCTACCCTCTGAGATCTGTTATCATGTCCCACGTAGTCATGCTTCTGGTTTTATTTTCTTGTCAGTTTATTTTATTCATTAGATTCCACACACAAGTGAAATCATATATTATTTGTCTTTCTCTGACTGGCTTATTTTACTTAGCATAAAAATCTCCAGGTCCATCCATGCTGTTTCAAAGGGAAAGAGTTCCTTCATTTGTATGGCTACATAGTAATCCATTGTGTAAATGTGAGATTTGCATATGTTGAATCATTTTTGCATTCCAGGGGTAAACCCCACTGGAACATAGTAAATGATTTTTTTCTTGTACTGCTAAATTTTGTTTGCCAGCACTTTACTGAGAATTTTTATATCTATATTCATTAGGGATGTTGGCCTATAGTTGCAAGAAATAGTCTTAACAATCAAAAGTGTAGTTATAAAACTTACCAATTTAAAAATAAGATATAAGACTTTTAATTCATGTAAGTGGGATATAAATACCAGCTCTATTTATCTTGGGAGTCTAAAATGGAGAGAAGTAAACAATTTTATGGGACTTAAGAACATTGAAAGCAAAAATTAAATAAGGTAATGTAATGTCGGTAGAATAATGGAAATAACTAAATTTGCATGATTAATTGCTTTTACATATGAAGATATAAAGGATATTGCTTTTTAGGTATTTTAGTAGACCACATAATGTGTCAGGTGCTTTATCTGTTTTATCTCATTGAATTCTCCCAACACCTTGGTGAGAATAATTATTCCCATGTTAAACAAATCTTAAGGTATGTGTCTGATATAAGAAAATTAATAACTGGAAATTCCCTCACCTTCCTATCACAAGAAATTCTTGTTTGATGGGAGTCACTAGAGTGAAAGCAATAAGGAAAAGCAAGAATGAAAAAGAGTAGCTCATATGACTCAAGAGCCAGGATGTAGAAGGCACTCAGTGAATATGAGCTAGGCAGTGGTCTTACTCTTGCTCAAACAGCACTGGGTTGTATCAGGGGCCAGGAGCCAGCATATTTATACTTATTTATAAAGACCCTCTAAATAGAGTAGTATCAGTCTTTAATCATCAGAAATTAATAAATATCAGAAAAACGTCTGGCAGTCCAAATAGTATAATGCTAAGCAAAGAATAAAAAGCAGAACAGAAAGATCTGATAAGTCCAAATTCGGGGGGTGAGAGGGGAAAAAGCATCTTGGTTAGCTCTTTCCAAATTCAGTTCCTCTAAAGCACATGTTATTTGCTTCAACTGGAAACATTCATTCACAGCTCAAGATAAAATTCCCTCACTGCTCAGGCTTCATGTTTCTGCAAAATGAGAAGCAGATATTGTTCATTTTATCCAAGTAGGTATAATTGGGAGGACATTTGAGTATTCTTTATCCCTCTGGAGAAACTTCTGTGTCTTCTGTGTGATTCCTAGCTTGCTGTTGCACAGTCCCTCAGAAGAGTAATAACAAAGACGCATGGTTTGTTTTGTTCTATTAGCCTCTCCGAGAAGGAAGTGGTTTGAACTTGCAGCCAGGGGAAAATCGGGGACTTATTTTGGGATCTCTCAATTTATTATCTAAAACTTTTTGTTATTATTACCTATAAATATATTTGTTCTTGGACTATATCCTGAGAAGTAATAGGATGCCTGTAATTTTCCTCCAAATAATCCATGGGGGCAGGGAGTGAATAGAGGTACGGATGAAATAAAAGTTGTCATAAGTTTATGATTGTTATAGTGGGGTGATTGATACATAGGAGTTCAGTTGTCTGTTTTTCTACTTTTTAGTATGTTTGGAATTTTCTACTAACAGTAAAAAAATGTTAAAGATCCTGAACTGTAAAGAACTAAGATTAGTATCTGAATAAGACAGCCAGATCCAAGGAGTTTCTTCATAAGATGTATTTTGTAAAACAGATGAGAATAGATGATCTAGTATGTGTGCCTGTTCTTTTCTATCTGTGTAGATTTTCATCCCTATACTAAAAGCCTATTGCTATCAATGCCTGGGGCGGGGGGGGGGGGCTTCTGGAAGATAAAAGGGAAAATCTTTCCTCCCCAGTGGGTGCTCTGGATCTCATTTCTGAGCCAGAGCCATGTCCTCTTTCTCTCTCTCTCTCTCTCTCTCTCTCTGCCCCCATTTTAGGGCTCTGAGTCCTGCTAATATCATGGGGAGCTACTGCCCAGAGGTCTGGAAGTGAGTATGTTCAAACAAATCCCACCACCACCTGGAGCCCAGGAAATGAACTTCACACTAACAAGGACTTTCCCTTGGGAATGGTCTTCTTAGACTTTGAGAAAGTGACCCTTCTTTTTCAAACTTCCAGTCTATTACCAAGGGCTCTTCTTTATATGAAAACAGGCATCTCTTCCCTCTCCTTCCTCCATCTCCTTGTTCCCAACTGGCAGCTGGCATCTTCTGAAGGAGCTCAGACCCAGATGTCCAATTCCCACAGCTCCCTGAGCTCGATGCCCATGCAATGCCCATTGTCTTAGTGCCACTTCCTGGCAGGGTGATCCTGGATTCACTTCTCTGTCTGGAAAGACCATCTTTAGCTCTCTCTTGGAAGTCTGTACAGGTAAGAGGCTGAGGTAAAATACAGGGGGATATTGGAAATTTGGGGGCATCTAGAGTCCTCAGCTCTTGAAGCAGCATTAAGTTTCTTTGTTAAGAGTAGGAGAGAGGAGTCAAGAAATAGGGCACTCAGTTCTCATGGTCAGGGGTATAGTGTTCAGAGCTCAGGCTTTGGAGCTGGGCTATCTTAATTCCAGCTGTATTACTGACCAACTGTGAGAGTCCAGGTAAATTGTCTCACTTCCCAGAATCTCAATTCCCTTATATGTAAATCAGGGATAATAATATTATCAAGTCACCTAGTTCCTGTGTGCTTCAAATTAATGAATATATACAAATAGAATCCATGGAAACAGAAAGCAAAATGATAGGTACCAGATGATGGAGAAGAGGGGGATGGAGAATGACTAATTAATGGTGATTTCTTTTATTTTTTTAATATAATTTTTATTTAATTCTTGTTCACGTACAGGTTTCTGTCTTATATTCCCAACCCTGCCTGCCCCCCACTCCATGCTCCCCGCCTCCCTCCCCTTTCCACCTCCCACCCTTAGTTATTGTCCATGTGTCCCTTATACTTGTTCATGTGAGTCCATTCCCTTTTCCCCTATGATTCTCTCCCCTCTCCCCTCTGGACCTTTTAGAGAGATAAAAATGTTTTGGAACTAAATAGAATTGGTGGTTTTACAACATTGTGAGTGTGTTAAATACAACTGAATGGTTCAGTTTAAAACAGTTGATTTTGTTATGTGACCTTTTTGTCTCAATAAAAAAAGATAAATTTGCCCTGGCTGGCGTAGCTCAGTGGATTGAGCGCGGGCCTGCAAACCAGACGGTCGCGGTTTGATTCCCAGTCAGGGCACATTCCTGGGTTGCAGGCCAGTTCCTTGCAGGCTAACTACCAGCAGGGGACGCACAAAAGGCAACCATACATTGATGTTTCTCTCCCTCTCTCCTTCCCCTCTAAAGATAAATAAATAAATAAAATCTTTAAAAATAAAAGATAAATTAATAATATGTAAAAACAAGACACTGCCTTTCACCTGATAAGTCGATGCATTTTGTTGTTGTCATTGTTGTTGTTGTTGTTGTTGTTGTAACTCGGTCAAGGGTAGAGGCACCAGAGCAAAGGAGGAAACTCTGGCAAGGACCACCCAGAAACCACAGCAACCAGATTTGCAATGTTCCATCAATTCTAAAACTTTTTTGCAGAAAAGTTCATATAAGCCAGAATCTTAGTTCCTCCATCTAAAAATAACCACTGTAATCTCTTGTCAGTATGGCCATTTTCCATCTCTAAAGCACAATTTCTGAAATTAAAATTAACTTAAACCACATGCTGTCTAGATGATACTATTAGAGAGAAGGAAACTTTTGGAGGTAGCTTTTGGAGGTAGCTTGCTCAGGCTCACCCAGCTACCTAGTTGTATGCTGGAATTCAGACGGGGTTAATTTGAAGATGAGGAAGCTCTCAAACAATGTCCTGTAAGAAGCTCAGAGCAACTCCTTAAAAAGTAAATAGAAAGAAGGAGCTCCTATCTTTTACAACAACATGGATAGAACTGTAAAGCATGCTAGGTGAAACAAGCCAGGTGGTGAAAGAAAAATACCATATGATCTCACCTTTAACAGGAACCTAATCAATAAAACAAACAATCAAGCAAAATATAACCAAAGACACTGAAATTGAGAACAGGCTGACAGTGACCAGAGAAGAGGAAATTTCAGGGGAAAAGGGTGAAGGGTTTGCAGGAACAAGTATAAAAGATACATGGACAATAACAGGGTGGGGGTAGAAATGGGAACAAGGTGGGGAGGGCTGGGGAGGTGGTCTGGGATGGGGTAAAAGGCAGAAAACTGTATTTGAACAACAACTAAAATTAGTTTTTTTAAAAAGTAAATGAGAAAACTTGAGCCTTGAGAGGTGAAATAACTTGTCCAAAGCCACACAGCTAGAAAGTGGGAGAGCATGGACCCCATCTCAAACTACACCTTTCCGAGTTGATCATAAATTAGATGAGAGGTGAAATAGTCTTACTATGGAATATACTATAAGCATAAAATTTATTTATTATTTTGATATGGAACAGTTGTCACAATATATTGTACAATCCTGAAAGAATTTGCATAAACCTAAGTTGTGGTGTGACTCCATGGGAGGTGGGCATAGATGAAAAACTAATGATACAGTCGTAATACTTGGTAAAGCTGGGCAATAGGTACCTATTCTCCCTTTTAAAAATTGTTTCATAAAACATAATAATATCCGAATAATAGAAATACCAGAAGGAGAAGGAGAAGAACAAGGGATAGAAAACCTATTTGAAAGAGTAATGATGAAAAATTTTTCTAATTTCATGAGAGAAAAAGTTACACGAATCCAGGAATCACAGAGAGTCCCATGCAAGAGGAACCCAAAGAGGCCCACTTCAAGACACATCACCATTAAAATGGCAAAATTCCAAGACAAAGAGAGAATCTTACAGGCAGCAAGAGAAAAAAGAAAGTAACATACAAGGGAGCCCCAAAAGGTTAGCTACTGACTTCTCCATGGAAACACTCCAAGCAAAAAGAAAATAGCAAGAAATATTCCAAGTAATGAGAACCAGAGGCCTACAACCAACGCTACTTTACCCAGCAAGGCTCTGAATCAAGATAGAAGGCCAAATAAAGAGCTTCCAAGAAAAAAGAAGTCTAAAAGAATATGCCTCCACCAAACCACCTCTACAAGAAATACTAAAAG
>NW_028086367.1:0-1119 GCF_014824575.4 Sturnira hondurensis
GATCTCCCACAGAGGCAAACACTGGCCCGGGCTCGTCACTCGGTCACTTGGTCACTCCCTGGCTCATTCTTTCATCCACATGCCAGTTCTTCTCCACCTACAGAGGCGCCCCTGTGCCACTGGCCCCACAAACACGAGACTCACACACACAGTCGCCTGCCTCCTTCACTGGAAGGAAGAGGGAGCAGAGAACCAGATGAAGGGGTCGTGCAAACCCACAGTCACGGGCCGTGGGTGACAGGCACCCCCTGTGAGTGTGAGAGGCTTGGGAAGATGACCGACAACTGACCTCCTCTGAGGGTCAGAGGGAAGGGACACTGAGCTGAGACCCAAAGGCCAAGTGTGAACCAGCCCAGCCGAGCGAGAGGAGAGTCAGCCTGGGAGGAGGTGCAGAGAGCGGGACAAAGGTGTGTGTGGAAGTGAAGAGCAGGTGGCGTCTCCGCACATGAGCGGGTCAGACAGCGTGAGAACAGACCCACCCAGACAGAGACAGGGGCCTGGGTCCAGTCTGAGCTGGAGATGAGCCGTCAGGGGACTGGAATGAATGTTAATACTTTGCCAGAAAACACAACATTCATGGAAAATGGAATCTAAAATGGTAGACTCACCCTCCTGCGTGTGGACGGCCTGGCCCAGGCAGAGCCCTGGGGGAGAAGCTGTGGTGAGAAAAACGCCCAGCGCCCGCCTCCCCCCACCCCCGGGGGCTGCAGTCAGGGGCCCTGATGGAGGCAGGGCTCAGCCCCCGAGAGTCCAGCTCCCTCCTCAGCTTCACCTCTGAGCACAGACCTTCTTCTGGCTCTGAGTTTCAGTGAAGCCCCAGTCCCCTCTCCCAAACAGGTCCTCAGTCTGAACCTGTCCCCACTCCCAGGTACCCACTTCTGGGACTCAACCTTCCATGGTCAGAGTTGGGTTGGGGCCAGAGCTGAGGGGTCAGACCCCCAGGAGGGACCATGAGTCTCCTGGGCTGGAGTCAGGAGTGAAGAGGGATGCAGACGCCTCCCCAGGCTCCCACCCGCTCTGTCCCGGGACATTATCCCTCCATTCCATCACTCACCCAGGACCAGGAAGGAGCTGGGACGGGGGCCCATGGGCAGACCTGCAGGCTGCACCGTCCTGGAG
>NW_028086368.1:0-929 GCF_014824575.4 Sturnira hondurensis
TTTTGATTGGAGCATTTAATCCATTTACATTTAAGGTTATTATTGATAGGCACTTATTTATTGCCATTTTTGTACCTGTGTTCCTCTCTGACTCTCTCTTTTCCTTCCTTTCCTTAAAGCAGTCCTTTTAGTATTTCTCGTAGAGCTGGTTTGGTGGAGGCATATTTTTTTAGACTTCTTTTGTCTTGGAAGCTTTTTATTTGGCCTTAGATCTTCATTGAGAGCCTTGCCGGGTAATGTAGCCTTGGTTGTAGGCATCTGGTTCTCATTACTGAAAATATTTCTTGCCATTCTCTTCTTGCTTGGAGTGTTTCCATTGAGAAGTCAGTAGCCAACCTTATTGGGGCTCCCTTGTATGTTACTTCCTTTTTCTCCCTTGCTGCCTTTAGCATTCTCTCTTTGTCTTGAAATTTTGCCATTTTAATGATGATGTGTCTTGAAGTGGGCCTCTTTGTGTTCCTCTTGATTGGGACTGTCTGTGATTCCTGGATTTGTGTGACTTTTTCTCTCATCAAATTAGGAAAATTTTCCATCATTACTCCTTCAAATATGTTTTCTATCCCTTCTTCTTATTCTCCTTCTGGTGTTCCTATTATTCGGATATTATTACGTTTCATATTATCTTGCATTTCTCTTAGTCCATCTTCATTCTTTTTGAGCCTCTTTTCCCTTTCTTGCTCTTTCCAGGAGATTCTTTCTACTGTGTCCTCCAACTCACTGATCCGATCTTCTGCCTCATCGGTCCTGCTTTTCATTCCTTCTACTGTGTTCTTCAGTTCAGAAATTGTATTCTTCATTTCCTCTTGTCCTTTGGTGATAGTTTTTATTTCCTTTTTCATGTTGATATAGTTTGCAGAGAGGTCATTGTAGCTCCCCTCTAGTTTTTGGTAGCTCCCCTCTAGTTTCTGGTAGCTCATTGTGAGCTCTTT
>NW_028086369.1:0-648 GCF_014824575.4 Sturnira hondurensis
AAGAATCAACTAAAAAGTGCATAAATAGCCCTGGCTGGGGTAGCTGAGTGGACTGAGTATGGGCCTGTGAAGCAAAGGGTCGCCGGTTCGAGTCCCAGTCAGGGCACATGCCTGGGTTGTGGGCCAGGTCCCCAGTGGGGGACACATGAGAGGCAACCACACACTGATGTTTCTCTCCCTCTCTCCTTCCTGCCCCCTCTCTCTAAAAATAAATAAATAAAATAGCCATACATTGATATTTCTCTTCCTCTCTCCTTCCCCCTCTAAAAATAAATAAATAAAATAGCCATACATTGATATTTCTCTTCCTCTCTCCTTCCCCCTCTAAAAATAAATAAATAAAATCTTTAAAAAAAATTTTTAATGCATAAATAAGTGGAACAACCGATCCATGTCTCTCTCTCTTTCCCTCTCTTTTCCTCTCTCTCACTCCCCTTCCTCTCTCTAATATCTTACTCGTTTAAAAGATTTTATTGTATTAGTTTTAGGTGTACAGGTGTAGTAGTTAGACAGTCATGTATTGTACAAAGTGACCCCCCGATATTTCCAGGACTCACCCGACACCATACATAGCCATTACAATATTAACATTATTGACTATACTTTCTTTCTTTAATACTTTTGATTTCTATTGTTCAAGTATCGTTG
>NW_028086370.1:0-4275 GCF_014824575.4 Sturnira hondurensis
GGGGAGGTAGGTGATTCCCGTCAAGTTCTTTATAATGGCTTGTTCTGCATCAGAAATAAGTAGCTTTTGTCCACAGCCAGGAAATACTCATGTAGGTACTGCTGCCCAACCTCAGAGTTGCTCTGAAGCAAAAAATGGTGGTCAAATGTTTATATTTCATTGACTTTCTGGCTAGTGTTTACCCTAGAATAAAAGTGAGAAGCCAAAAATCACTTGGGATTTTAAACCCAGTCTAATTAGTCTGTTTTTGATGCTAGGGAAACAAATGAGATAAACATTTCCCAGACAACTATGAGCCCCATTTGCCCTCATATAATTGGGGCCAGACTTGTTAGTGATCTGACGTTTGATTTAATAGTGTTGCTACACAGGTGTGTAACTCCTGAAGAATGCTCTGATATTTTCAACTGAGTTTTTCTTCTAAAACAAATGTATTGTTGAATATAATGTATGCTTTACATGGAAAAATAAAATGTTAGCAACATTCACCTCTTTTGGAAGGAAAATAATTTGGTTGGTGGAATTGTACAACTGTCTATAAGAATCACAAAAAAAAGTGATTCTTAGCATGTTTCTAAATTTGTAAGATTTTCAGTAACCATTTGCATGTCTTTATGAGAACACATGTCTGTGTGTGAGTATGTTGGTGTGTGCATGTCTTGTTTCTGCAGGTGTATCTCTATGTTCATGCTTCAAGTGTACATTCATTATAGTTAGTAGCTCTTGGATGATAATTTGTTTTACATCTTGAAAGCTTGTCTATACTTCATAGTTGCCCATCTGTGATGGCGAAATCAAAATTAAGCAGATCCCAAAGGAAACTTGCATATCTTGATAATTTCTTCATGACTCATAATGTCTGAACTGAGTCTTGGGAGCAGCAAGCAGAGTAGGGGAGGAAAGGACCCAGAGTCTAGACAAAAAAGGAAAGTAAGGCAGGGATCTGATGGGTCTTAGTCCAGGAAACTTGGTCAGATGGACGCACAGCTAGTCAAGTCTGCAACGAGACCAAAAGTGGAGGCCTCCAGAGGTCAGTGTCAGGAAGATTCATCAACCCTGTACTGAGTGCCTAGTTTGTGCCAAGTGCTACAATTGGTGAAATGGATGTGGAAGTTTCTTCCATCGAGCATTTTAAGGACTAGCAAGTAAAACAGACAAAGACTATGATAAAATCATAAATGCTGCCCTGGTTGGTGTAGCTCAGTGGATTGAGCACAGGCCTGTGACCCGAAGAATCATGGTTCGATTTCCAGTCAGGGCACATGCCTGGGTTGCAGGCCAGTTCCCAGCAGGGGATGCATGAGAGACAACCATACATTGATATTACTCTCCCTCTCTCCTTCCCTTCCCCTCTAAAGATAAATACATAAAATCTTTAAAAAATCATATATGCTAAGAGGAGTGCCATGGGAGCCTCAGCAGTGCCAGTTCAGGCTACTGGCCGGCAGAAGACCTCACTAAGGACTCCATGCCCAGTGTCTTTCAAGGGAAGACAAGGGTTCCCCTGGTGGACAGCATTCCTATGTGTGAACGGAGGGAGCATGGACCCCCATCCTATGCAGTGTGGTCGGTGGGAGGGTCCTGCTGGCAGAAGTGCCTGTCAGACATGGGCCTCTCGGTTCTTTTAAGGCTTTATGAGGTCTTTTATGGACAGGCTGGCTTGAATTCAGGATAGTGAATTCTGGTTTTGTTGTTGTTCCTTAGATAATCTTCACTTATTTAAGGAGTACAATGATTTCCTCAGTCATTTAGCTAAAAATTAATTTTATTATTTTTCATTAAAAGTATGTCAGAAACAACGTGGAGGGAAGGGAGAGATCAAAGGGCTATCAATATTTCCACTATTGTTTTTGATGACATAGTTTTCAAGATTATCAGTCAAGACTCTCTTAGTTGCAAGTGACTGAAACTCCACTCCAACTACTCCATGCGAAAAAGGGAATTTGTGGGTCATATAATTGGAAAGTCTAGAGGGTGGAGACAGAAATAGCCGGACTAGAGTTTCAAGTGCTGCCCCTCATCTCTCTTCTCTTCTGTTTACATTTTTGGATTCTACAATTTTTAAAAAGAGTGTCTTTCTTGAGAATTCTAATGAGATAGAGAGCTTTGGTTGGATGAGCATGTACTAAAAAACTGAAAAAAAACCTTGTAGAATTATAAAATAAAAAATAAAGTCATCCTCTTGGCACCCCATTGCTTGATTTATGTGGGACAAGAGTGCCAAACATTGAGAATAAAAAATATCACACATCAGCCCTGAGCAGTGAAGACTGAGGGTGTTAGACTGACTCATATAACGTATGTGTTAGGTGTTTTCCTAAACCTTTTATGTGTGACACATTAACGTTCATCCAAATTCTGTGAGATAGGCATGAGTATTATCTCTACTTTATGGACGAGGAAACAGAGGCATGAAGTGTTGAGGAGATTGCCCAGGGTCATGCACTAGTGTGTAGAAGTTCGTTTCCAGTGATGTGCTGTTAACCATTATCCTGTACGATACAGTTGCATGCATAATAGTTAGTGAGTAATTTCTAATGAATGGGTAACTGTTGTGTTACAAAGGTACTAAGCACATGGTAAAGAAGGAAAGAGGGAAAATGCCATGTTTCCACCCCCAGCAGTTAGCTCAATAATTTGATGCCTCCACCCAGCTCCCAAGGGTCTGTTGGAGGCCACTGAAGGTGGGGATGGATTTACCTGGGTCACATTAAGGCTTACTTGAAAATAGTGAATATGGATTCAAGGCCACCACTAATCAACCCTGGGGAGTTTGGCCCCGGGATAGCATAGAAGAGCAAGGGAAACAAGAATGGGGTCCACGTCCTGAAAGAATAGGGAAAATGCAAGGTAGGAGGAGGTAATGCTTAAACACCCTCCACAGCTCTGTTCTGTAAACCAGATATCAGGAACAGTAGAGCCCCTCTGTCTGTCTGCTCTGGGAGCCAGACCTCCGTGGGTTGAACCCTAACCAGGCAAGATAGACACTGAGGTGCTAGGACTAAAACTGGTTTTAGCGAGGGATGTGTGAAGTGGGGGTGTGGGAAGTATATGTGAGGTGCCTCGCTTGGCTAATTCTTTCTTTTTTTTAAAATAAGATTTTATTTATTTTTAGAAAGAGGGGAAGGGAGGGAGAAGGAGGAAGAGAAACATCAATATGAGAGAGAAACATAGATCAATTGCTTCCTGCATGTGTCCTGACTGGGGACCAAACCTGCAACCCAGGCATGTGCCCTGACTGCGAATTGAACTGGCAACCTTACACTTTGTAGAATGATGCCCAACCAACTGAGCCACCCCGATCAGGGACTTTGTTGTTGTTGTTGTTGGAAGTTTTAAAATTGTGGTTAAATATGCATGACATAAAACTGATGGGTTTTCAGTGTATTTGTACATTGGTATACATTCACAGGGCCTATATGGGCATATCTTGTTTTGTTGCATTTCTCTTTATTATGCATCACAGATGTTGCATTTTTTACAAATTGAAGGCAAGACCTTCCATCAGCAAAAAGATTATGAATTGCATTATTGTGGTGGTCTGGAACCAAAGCTGCAATATCTCCAAGGTATCACTGTTTTATAGAACTTTTTCATCATTTCAAATAGAAACTCCCCATTTCCCCCACCCCCCTGCCCCTGGTACCCTCTATTCTAGTTTCTGCTCCAGTGAATTTGGTTATTCTAGGTACTTCATATGAGTGGAATCATACAGTATTTGTCCTTTTGTAACTGGCTTCTTTCATTGAGCCCAATGTGCTCAAGGTTCATCCATGTCGTGACATGTGTTAGAATTTCATTTCTTTGTTAAAAATAGAAGCCCAGAGAGGTGACAGCATGAGGTGGTCTGGGCTTCCCCCCATGGGTGGCAGTGGGAGTGAGCAGAGCAGGGGTGCAGTCCTCTTGCCCACTGACAGTTCCAAGTTATTGCCCTGCGGCTTCCTTGCCATTGCCAAGGTTAGCAAGGGCTGCGATGGATGGAGCAACAGCAAAACAAATTTCTCACCCCTAACCTGTCCCCAGGTTCCTTGTCCATATTACCTAAAATACAGGGATTAGGAGATTCGCTTAACAGTGAGGGAGAGTGCAGAGTTGAGGTGGGAAGAAGGCCTGTCAAGTACTCACACTTTACTGTGAGTTATCAGATCGTACTAGCTTCTCTGCACTCCCAGCTGAACTAAGCAAATAGGAATTACAGAGTTGGAGTGCAGAGGAGGGTAAGGCTAACCACAGCTTTGGAGCAAATGTGTGGCAGCTGACTCGGATATCACCTAA
>NW_028086371.1:0-1519 GCF_014824575.4 Sturnira hondurensis
GATAAATCTAGGGTTCATCTCTTCACAGGTGACTTCGTGGACACTGAGACTTGTGGAATTGTGTGCAAAATTTGACATATATGTGTATCCTTCTGGAGAGCATTTTGGTTAGGCTCCGGCATATTTCAAAAAACATCTGTGACACAAAGAGGAACACATCCTAAACCAAGTTTGGGTGAATGATAAGCAATGATCTTTTATCTTCTTGTGCTGCTCCGGTGGCCTGTGGTATACAAGGTCCCTGCTTAGGCGTGGCTTCAATTCATCCCTGGAGCTCCTTATGACAGCGCGTTGCTCCCCAGGTCAATGCACTGGGTGAAACCACCTTATGGCCTTACAGCTAGGGTGAACTCTCGTCCTCGTTTGCTGGCGCAGTCTTACTTTACACCTGTCCACCAGCATAATGATTAATCATTACCGTAAGCTCAACTCAAGAACTGGCCTTTGATGAGGCACCTCTATTGCCAGTAAGAATCTGAAGCTTTTTCTCATGGGGAGTGTGGGAGAGCCAGTTGAAAGTGCTTGGAATGAAGCGGTAGCTGTGAGCCAGGCACAGCTGTCCATTTCACAGGATGCATGTGCTGTCCCACGTGGGAACAAAACCAACAGTCAAGTTTATTAAAGTAATTCTGCCGTTTGCTGCGTATCTGACCAAGAGAAACCATTGTTCCTTCCTCTCAAACGTAGCAGTGGTGAACTAAATTAGACATTCTGTGATACTCAGAAAAAGTGGGAGTTCATTTACTATGGTATTAATGAGTTTGATTATATTGGTGAGTTTCTGTATTTGATATTCCTGTTATTATTATTTAATCACAAACATATCCAGAATATTGTGTCCTGGTGTAACCAACCAACCAACCAACCCAAGGACTTGTTTTTATTTCTTGCTTTCACTGACACCTGGTGGCCTCGGTGTTCTCCGGGGAAAGAAAGCCATTCTAGGCTGTACTTAGGCTGGTTGGCAACTTAGTGTATTTTTTTTATTATTAAATATCTTATTGTTCTATTACGGTTGTCCCAATTTTGCCCCTTGGCTCTCCTCCACCCAGCCCACCCCCCACCCCACTCCTGACTAAGGTACTTGGTCACAGAGAGTCCTCACTTGCTCATTCAAGTTGTATTTCCCACCTAGAGCTCCTTGCCATGACCACCCAGCTTCTGCACCACATTTTTAGTGATGAGTTTCACTTCTTTGCTAAGGATTTTCAGTATTAGGATTTTTATTTCCTCTAAGTTTAAATACCCTTGATACTTCATATGGCTTTTAACCTTTTCTCCTACCTTGTGCCTTCTGTTTTTTACAGTGGTCCCCCTCCCACCCCCTCGCCTTTAGCACCAGGGACCAGTTTTATGGAGGACAGTTTGTCCATGGATGGGGTGAGAGGAATGGTTCTGGGAGAATCCAAACACATTACATTCACGCTTGTCCACACCTCCTGCTGTGTGGCCCCCTTCCTAACAGGTCTGGCCTGGTACTGGTCCACGGCCCAGAGGGTGGGGACCCCTGCTTTAATAG
>NW_028086372.1:0-505 GCF_014824575.4 Sturnira hondurensis
CAGAGGCTTTATCAAACCCATGATTACAGGCACTTTCCCAGGCTGACTGTGCTGTCCTGATTGTTGCTGCTGGTGTTGGTGAATTTAAGTGTGTATCTCCAAGAATGGGCAGACCCATGAGCACGCCCTTCTGGCTGACACACTGGGTGTAAAACAGGTGATTGTTGGTGTTAACAAAATGGATTCCACTGAGCCATCCTACAGCCAGAAGAGATATGAGGAAATTGTTGAAGAAGTCAGCACCTACATTAAGAAAATTGGCTACAACCCTGACACAGTAGCATTTGTGCCAATTTCTGGTTGGAGTGGTGACAATTTGCTGGATCCAAATGCTAACATGCTTTGGTTCAAGGGATAAAAGCCACCCAGACAGATGGCAGTGCCAGTGGAACCACACTGCTTGCAGCCCTGTATTGCATCCTGCCACCAACTCTTCCAACTGACAGGCCCCTTAATCTGCCCCTCCAGGATGTCTACAAAATATATTTTGTAGACAATATTGATA
>NW_028086373.1:0-613 GCF_014824575.4 Sturnira hondurensis
TCAAGATGGCCCACTGGGGTCAGGAAGGGCAACGTCACATACCCAGTTAGATATATTGTCACTGTATCATTTAAAACTTCTAGTATGTGTATTGTATATTACAATGAACGTTAGACTTTACTAAATAGTGCATGAATATTATTCAGGACATATATGACCATTTTTATTAATACCATGGTGGAATCAAAAACATTTAGATGATGGCCTTAGCCTCAGTTTCTTCCTTTGAAATTGAGGGTGTTGCATTGGGTCCTTAATGTTCAGAAAAAATAAATACACACACACCCCTACACATATATATTTGTATATGATATATTTATGCATTTGTATATTCTACTCTTTTAATTAGGAAGAAAATTTTGTCACCTTCCCAGGCATTCTGTGATCGAAAGAAAATGCATGAGGTACCACACAGCTGAAGTTCCTTCATGGTTCACCCCAACAAGGTACTCCCCAGTAAAAGGGATTTAGTTCATGATTTTGTAGCAGATAAGAAATATGATAACTTTTAGATGAAGCTGTTGATGTTGGAATTAAAAAACAAATGGAACATCTTTACCTTTGATAACAGTTTTCTCGCTTGAGAGGCGAAAACCCAGTGTGTGGTCATTGT
>NW_028086374.1:0-1116 GCF_014824575.4 Sturnira hondurensis
TTTCACCCGGGGGCCAGCATCTCCACGTCGCCAGCAACAGCCACGTAAAAAACAATCACAGCCGTCACAGGGGGTTGTGATTCGAAGTCCCCGAGGACGCGCGGCGTGGGGTGTCTTTTTGTGAGCGTGGCGCCTGCGTGTCCCTCTGGCCCGCGGAGCCGCCCCTTCGCGCACGTGGCCCGTGTTGGAAACTGGGCCGGCTGTCTTCTGCTGACGTGCAGAAATGACGCACCCGTTCCGAGTGCAGCCCCGTTGCGGGACATCTGATTTGCCCATGCCGCCTCCTGTCCCGTACTGTCTTCCCCCCTCCCCGACGCTCTCTTTTCATGAGTCTTGTTCTCTCGCCGGGGTCCTCTGATGCACCGCCGCTTGCGATGTTCATAACGCCCAGGGGCTCCGCGTTGCCTTTTGCTGCGTCTGCTGCGCTTGGCGTGTTTGAGAGACAGATTTTCCACGCAACTGCACCCCCAACCTCGAGCGACGCCGTCTCAACTGTGGGGGTCCGTATAGGCCTGGACGCGCGCTCGGTCCGTCCTGCAAATGCACGTTCTCCGCCTCCGGGCTGTCTTCGGGAGGATTTCTCTTCTCTGGCTCGCCGCAGGGGCAGAATACGGAGCACAGAGCACGTAACGGAGCGGGTGTCTGCCCACCAAGGCTTCCCAACAAAAGTTCTCTGTGGATCTCCCATGGCCTGGGGGGGAGGGTCGCGCCCCGAATGCCCGTGCGGATTCAAGGGCCGTGGGTTCGAGGAAGCGTCTGAGGAAGCGAGAGGCCTGTGAGGGAAGAAGAGAGATTCAGACCGGCGTGGCCTTGGCCGTGCCCACCGGCAGGGAATTACCTGCATCTGTTGGACGTGAGGCGAAGCGTCTGCTGCTTTGGGGTCTGCTGTTGCCCCTGGTCGTGGCTTCACTGAGATGAAGGGGGGCTCCATTCGGACCCCGCGAGGAACCAGCCGTGTTCTGGGCTGAAGCGTCTACGAGGAAGAAAGACCAGAAATGTAGCAACAGAGATAGACAGACGGGTTCTCCCTTCGGTGGCGAGGCGGCCCGTGTGGACGGTCCCCTCGGAAGGCGGTTTTTCGGGGTCAGCTGTGCACCCCCCCCCCCTCACCGGACC
>NW_028086375.1:0-668 GCF_014824575.4 Sturnira hondurensis
CATTGTGTACGCCCAGCTTCAAAGCGGCACTATTCACAATAGCCAAAAGGTGGGCACAACCTAAGCGTCCATCCACAGATGAATGGAAAAACCAAGTGTGGTCTAGACATATAATGGAATATTATTTAACCTGGAAAATGATGAAATTTTGACACAGGCTATAATATGGACGAAATGTAAAGACGTGTTAAGTGAAATAAACAAGTCAAAAAGGACAAATGTTATGATTCCTGTCACATGAAATTTCTAGAGCAGAACACTTTTTAGAGACAGGAAAGAGAGCGGCGACGTCCGGGGCCGGGGGAGGGGAGAGTGGGAGCCGCTGCGTCTCCGTTTGGGAAGAGGAGGAAGCTCTGCAGCCGGGCTGTGTGGGCTGTGTGGGCGGCGGCACCGCACTGTGCACACACCCGGTGCCGGCGCACTTTAAAATATTTAAGACGGTAATTTTTACACTATGTCTATTTTACTAACATTAACAGAGAATAAATGAAAAAAACTAAATCAGGAGTACTCCAGAAAATGGATGCATGGCCACAAAGCTGGACACACACTGGAGCCACAATAATTTTAACTTGAATATCTTTAAAACTCGGCATTGCCAAACGCCCACCTTAGCTATTCAAAAAAAAAAAAATCCCAAGAAATCTACCAGGTTTAGAATGTCTCCT
>NW_028086376.1:0-615 GCF_014824575.4 Sturnira hondurensis
GTACATCTCAATGTCACCGTCTGTCCTGTTGTCAGGACCTGGAGTGTCGGGAATGTTGTCAGGACCTGGAATGTCTGAGTGATGCCAGCCATCCCAGACCTGCGGCGAGACAGTGGAACAGATGTTACAGCCACCAGGGAGCAGCTCGGTGCTGGGCATGGGAACTCTCCCCACAAAGGGGCTCAGCCCAGGACCCACTTGCACGGAGGAGACACAAGGCCACACAGCACAGGAAGCCACCATTCATGGCATCAGATGGGCTGGCACAAGTTCCCTCTGGGTCTGTGGGGGCAGGAAGGGAGCAGGGCTCTCCAGGGAGTCTCTCTGAGGTGTCACTCCCACTTGTTGGGCCACAGAGCTCACTTTCACAAGAGGACTCGCCCCTTCCCGGATCATCAAATCAAAAACAATGTGCAATGAGCCCCTTAGAGTGATAAGAACACTAGTGGCTGAACTGACAGGAGTCCAAGAGTCGTTCTCACCCTCTGTGCTCACAGTGTGTGACTTCAGGTGTGTTTCCTCCTGTCTTCCGATCCTCATGACACCCTGGTGTGCTGTGTGTACAAGTCTCTGGGCTTTTGTGTCCGAGGGAAAACCCTGATGGCCTTCTGATGC
>NW_028086377.1:0-601 GCF_014824575.4 Sturnira hondurensis
GCCCACAGAGGGGTCCTGCCCAAACCAGAAAAATCTGATAGGACAGTTTGAAACCAAGGAAGGAGTTTTTTTTTTTGTTTTTTTTTATTTTTTGTCTTTTTTCTTTAAACTTTGTTCAGTAATCATGTATATTTTTTTAATTTTATTGTTGCTGTATCTTTCAGTACTCTGTTCCTCTCCTTTCTGTTTTCCTGTTTTAGTCCTTCTTCCTTTCACCCCAAACTTATTGCTTTTTCCTTACTTCTCTTGCCCTTTTTTGTGTGTGTTTGCTTATTTGTTTGTTGCTTTCTATACCACTGTAAATACTTCACAACACATCTATCAGGTATTAGCCCACTTTACAGGTTCCTGAATTCTATTACTGTAGTGATTAACTCTACTTGCTCACACACTACGTCTATTTACTATTCTTTACTCTCACCTTACCTCAAAATCTGACCATCTGCAACCTCACTGCTTTCTAGATACATCTCACAAGCCTTCCCTCCCCAACAAGAGACTTATCTTTGGTCTATCCTTTCTTAAAAGTGGCAAATTGGGTTGAAGATGACAGTTAACACTATATAGAGCCTAAAGATCTTCTATCTCTTCTCTACTGGCT
>NW_028086378.1:0-733 GCF_014824575.4 Sturnira hondurensis
GAAGGAGAGAAATATCAATGTATGGTTGCCTCTCATGAGTCCCCTGCTGGGATCTGGCCTGCAACCCAGGCATGTGCCCTGACTGGGTCTTCTTTGCTTTCATTAATCAGAATTTTGTAGTTTTCCTCACACTGCCCATATACATATTTAGCTTATATGCATATGTATTTCTGATATGAATAATTTGTGTCTTTTCTCCTTTACTTTTGTTGGTCTGAGAAAGCCTCACTCAGCTTCATTTTTTTTAATTTTATGTATTTATTTATTTATTTGTTTGTTTATTTTTACCTACTTCATTGGGGTGACATTGGTCAATAAAAATCACATCAGTTCCAGGTGTACAATTCTATGCTACACCATCTGTAACTGTAGTGTGTGTTCAGCACCCCAAGTCAAGTCTCCTTCCATTGCCCTGTATCCCCTTTTACCCTCCCACCTGTACTGGTCTTCTGCTGTGGTAAGCACGATGCTGATGCTGCTATCTGTGGTTATGAGGGTTTTTTTTTCCCTTAATCACTTCATGTTTTAGGGGCAGAACTGCAACTCCTCTTCCTCTCACCTCTGGCAACTATGTTTGCTTTCCATCTATGAGTCTGTTTCTATTTTCTTTGTCATTTATTTTGTTGATTAGATTCCACATACCAGTAAAATCACACAGTACTTGCCTTTCTCTGCCTGGCTACTTGCATATGGCTCTCTTGGTCCAATCATGCTGTTGCCAGGGGTAAGATAT
>NW_028086379.1:0-669 GCF_014824575.4 Sturnira hondurensis
TGATCTGCTGAGTGAGATCTTATTTGCTTTCCCCAACTCTAAATAAAGTTCGCAGCCAGAGTTCAGATAACCTCTGGCTATGAGGCCAGTGCAATTTCCTGGCTTGTCACGTCAGCAGGATTCAGACATCCTGAAGCCCCAGTTGGTTAAAACTCTGAAAACAGTGTCTGCTCACTGTTCTGTGCAGGGCTGTGGACCAGCGGGGTCTGTGGTCTAGTCTAGGTTTGGCTGACCCTCTTCATGCATCTCTCGTTGTCCTTGAACTAAGTGAGTTGTGTTCCTCATGTGACAATGACAGGGATACAGAGGGTGATCCTCATGTGACAATGACAGGGATACAGAGGGTGAGCAGGGACACACATGGCTTCATAAGGCCTACACTCAGAACTGGCAGACTGCCCTTCCACACTGTGCTATTAGACAAAGAAAGTCAGGCAGCTAAACCCAACGGCAATGAGGCAGGGGAGTGTACCTGCCCACGCAGGGGACGTGAAGGGAATGGCTATTTCCGAATATGAATCTGCCCAGCAGCTTGTGTCCCAAGAGCATGAGACCCCACACAGCCAGATGGAAATACGTGCCATGGTTTGTAGAAAATGTCACTTCCCGTGAGTTCTCCCACACTGGGTATAAGTCAAAGCCCAGAAACTACCAGACTGAGGAAGAGGG
>NW_028086380.1:0-851 GCF_014824575.4 Sturnira hondurensis
TTCGACAAAGAAGGCACAGGCAAATAATGAAGTAAAAATAGCCTCTTCAACAAATAGTATTAGGAGAACTGGACTGGTACATGCAAAAAAATGAAACTAAACCACCAACTTACACCATACACCAGAATAAATTCAAAATAGATAAAAGACATAAATATAAATCATGACACCATAAAAGTCCTAAAGAAAAACATAGGCAATAAAATTTCAGATATCCCTCGTAACAAAATTTTTCCTGATATATCTCCTAGGGCAAAAGAAATGAAGGGTGAAAAATAAAGAAATTGGACTACATCAAAATAAAAAGCTTCTGCACAGCCAAAGAAACCATTATCAAAATGAAAAGGGACTTCCACCAAGATGGAGGCAGAGGTGGAAACACTGTGTCTTCTCCCACAACCAAGTTTGAATACAACAAAGGTTTGGAGAACAAAGACGCAGCCGAAGAACAGAAAATTGAACTATACGAAAGTCTGACAACAACGAACCGTTCAACCAAACTGGTAAGAAGGGCAGAGCCAGCAGTGGATCGGGGAAAGGCAGGAAAGATCCCCCGACCCCAGGCGCCCAGACAGCTCCACGTCCAGCTGACCCAGTTATGGCTCAGGGTGGCAGGCTACCTGCCATCACACATTCGCGCACAGATAAACCAGCAAAGGAGTGAGCAGTGAGATGGACCACGCAGGCCTCAGTGGGTGAACCCAGCGGTGAGCTGACCGAGGTTGTACATTTGTGCACAGTGGGACAGACCATGAGGCCCTCGGTGGCGGTGGGAGGCAGCAGAGGGGGCTTGTCATTACTTTCCTTTGGCCCCACCCCCATATACAGCGTCACAACCCAGCGACTTAGTT
>NW_028086381.1:0-13785 GCF_014824575.4 Sturnira hondurensis
CACATACACCAAATGTCTGAACCTGCGGTTCCTCTCGTACTGAGCAGGATTAGCATGGCAACAACACATCATCAGTAGGGTAAAACTAACCTGTCTCGCGATGGTCTAAAACATTGGCATCCCCCCCCCCAAAATTTAATTTATTGAAACCTAAACCCCAATGTGATGGTACTAGGAGGTGGGGCCTTCTGGAGGTGATTAGGTCATGAGAGTGGAACTCTTATGAATGAGATTAGTGCCCTTATAAAAGAAACACTGGAAAGCTCCCTCTCTTCTTCTGCCATATGAGAACACAACAAAAAGACAATCTTCCATGAACCAGGAAGCAGGTCCTGACCAGAAAATGAATCTCAGTGCCTTGATCTTGGACTTCTCCCTAGCCTCCAGAACTGTGATAAATAAATGCTTATTATTTCTAAGCCACCCAGTTTATGGTGTTCTTTATAGGAGCCAGAATTGACCAAGACAACTTCCCACTAGTGTTTCTCTCTATGCTGCTCTTCCCAATATAAAAAATCTTCTCTGGCACTTATGTGACAGGAATATAGCACATCAATTCCTACTGAACATTCAATGAAGAAGCAATAACACTATATTATATTGGCCTAACGAGCCCCACTGATAAGTTAGATTTCCTTCTCCACTGTCAGCCCTGCCTAATCACCATTACCTAGATCTGAGGGCCTTTTCCTCCCCAGGGCCAGGTAGTATAGGACATCCATATTAAACACAGCCATTAAAGTTTCAATCCACCACTTTCCCCAAGTTCCCCTTGGATGGGTACATATAGTTTTGAACCCTACTTGGGATCAGTAGAACCTTGGCCCCATGTTTTTTTAAAAATAATTTTTATTTTTCAATTACAGTTGACATACAATATTCATTTTAGGTGTACATCATAGTGATTAGACATTTATCTAACTTAGGAAGTGGTCACCCTGATAATTCTATAGCAGATGTGTAAATAGCTTCTTAATCCACCTCCCTGCCTCTTCTCTGGTGGTTCACCAGAAGCTAAAGTACACCAAGAAGAGAAAGGGAAGCCATAGCCTTGATTAAGGGCTTAAAGGCATCAGAGTTGGTTAAGTAATGTGATATCTCAATACAACAGCCCTGAATGGCCAATTTAAAATGGCTCCTCACTACAATAGGAGCTAAAGGCTTATAGCAGATTATTGCCAACTGATTTCAATTGTTGCTCCCATAGCCCTGGCTGTTCCAGACCTTGTGACTGCAACTGAATCCATTAGACAGGCTGATGACACCTGGTATGCTATCTCAGACATTACTAACACCTCTGCGATCTTACGGACAGTTGACAATCAAGATCAATTCCTATCCACATAGCAAGGCCTCCCGTATATGCTTATAGTAAACTCCCAAGGGCACTAAAGCTTCCCTGCCATTTGTTGAGTCAGGATTTAGCATGAGTTGCTCTACCATTTGATTTCCAAAGCTTTCACTATATGGATGACACCTTCTTGGCAAGTTAAAAACCACAGTCTCAATGACCTCCATGGTGGTGCTCTCACACCAGGAGGGTAGCCAGGAGGAGTAGCTGATAAACCCAACATAATTCAGTGGCCTGCTCACCAACTAAAGTTCTTTAGGACTAATGTGTGGATTTATAATACCCAATTCCTTTGGTATTCATTGGAAAAGCAGCTGTCCCTCCAAACTAAACGGGAAGCCCAGCACCTTATTGGACTCTTGGACACAGTTATGTGGCTCACTCAGCAATGTTACTTTTATATTAGCTAATCTGTTCATCATCATCCTTTGAATGGGGCTTATTCCAACAGACTCTGAAGCTGTTCTACAAGCTATGGTGTGCTCTCTACCTTTAGGTCCCGTAAACTTAATGATGATGAGATCATGATAAATGATTTTGCTGATTAGGCTCTCTGGCAAAGGGAGGCAGCCTCTGCCCAAAAGTACCCTTTGAGGTTTTGGATTAATCACCTCTCCGACGTGGCTGCTAGAAACAACTCTTTGGAAAAGCAGCTATTAGCCTGCTACTGGGCTCTTGTCAAAACTGAACACCTGAGCCATGCAGGCCTTGTGACTCTTTAGCCTGATATCCCTTTGGGGGGATGGGTCAACTCAAACTCTATGACTCCATAACCTCAGGTGAGATGTGCCGAATAAGCTTCACTTGTCAAAAGGAAATGGTGTATTCAAGAAAACAGCTGACCTGGCCCAAGCAGTATCTCAACTTTATGTGGAAAAGTAACAGCTATCCATCCCTTTCAGAGAATAATTTATTCCCCACTCTGTTGCCTGAAGCAAAGTCTCTAGTACAATGAGACCCTTGATTCACGGAAGTTCTTCTAATGGCTAGGTCTTGTTCACTGATGGTTCTAACTGAAACCAAATGGTATACACTGGGATGCTGCAGCTATTCAACCTCACTACCAGCTATGCAGAACCAAAAATGAACATGACTCCACTTAGTGGGCAGAACTCAAGGCCACTCTCATAGCTCTGACCAATACTCCTTTGACAAACCTTGTTATTTTTTAACTGACTTATTGGTTGTTGCCAATGGCCTATTTGCTTATTCTGTCACTCAGAAAACTATAGACACCCCTCTTGGGGGCCATATGCTATGGAAACAAATTATGATCAAACAATCTGGGTCACTCATGGAAATGCCCATGGAAATGCCAATTCTCTGATGAGATCATCTGAAAATAAAGCTGCAAATCAAGCCTGCACTACCCAGATTATTGACATTGCTGCTGAAATCAGACATAACATATCCTCCCTCACCATACTGGGCACAAAATAAAGAACTTCATGTTTCTGATGCAGAGGCTAGCACTGCATGCCAGACTTATGACTCCTGTCAGACATAGAAGCATTTGTCTCACAATGAGAGAGTCCACATTACATGGGACATTGACTACACCTGTTCCTGGAAAATTGGCCATATTGGACCTTTGAGCCCCTTTTAGGCCTATTCCTAGGGACTCACTGCTGTTGACATTTTTCCAGGTTATTGTTTTGCTGTTCCCATCTGAGCAGCTGAGTCCAAACACATCCCTGTGGCTCTTGAAGCTAATCTCTGCCATGTGACCAGCTTCCCAGACCATTTGCACACTGACAATAATGCCTCTTTTGTGGCAAAAGCCACACACAATGGGCTGATTGTTAGGATATTCAATAGTCTTTCCATTCACCTACCATCCACAGGCATCTGGTATCGTGGGGTTTGACCAGCCTCCTCAAAAGCTGACTTTCAAGGATTTCTGACTCTATTTCCCTCACCTCCTCCTGGTCTATACATCTTAGTAAGGCAGTGTAGCCACTAAATGCAGTTGCCCCCGGAAAGGGATCATTCCTTCTCAGCTACTTCCTGTGGAATGATCAGATCAAAAGAGATGGGGTCATCAGAGACCTATTTTGAAAATCTAGGACTCCATCCTGACCATTTCTGGGCATGCTTCTTTCTTCCCCTAATGTCAATTCCAAGCCAATGATTGATACACTCTCTGGGTGGCAGTTTAGCCCAAAAAGGGTCCAGAGGATTGAAACTTAATTCTAGTTCAGCCATCCACACTCTCTTATTGAACTGCCATGGTCTATAATGGTTCCAAGTTTCTTTTAAAAAAATCTATGATGATATATGTTAACTAAACTTACTATGATAGTCAATTCACAATATGTGTGTGTGTGTGTGTGTGTGTGTGTGTGTGTGTGAAGGCATTATGCTGTACACCTTAAGCTTATACAGTGCTGTATGTCAACTATATCTCAATAAAACTGAAACAAAAAGGAATTGATGAAATATGAAAGTGACTATCCACTTTGCTTTAAGTCACTTTCACATGCCAATATCTACAACCAAAGTAATTTTCTAGATGTAATTCTTAGGCCTGCTTTATTCTTTACTTCCTTGTTGTCTCCATGCCTCTCATCTCTTAATGTCAGCTGACTTATTGCCATCTGAAACAACAGATTTGATGGAAGGAGGGGTGATGACCATAATCTGATCCATGCCTCATGCTTGATCCATTATTCATCTTAATGTTTAATAAAGAGGTCTTAATGAGTCTTTAAATAAACACTGAATAAGAGATTTATCTTTTGGGTCCAAAAGCAATTGGATTTTCCAACCATGTATGGCTTTTAATGCTTTTTAATGAAACATTTAAAAAGTATTTTTATCAATTTTTAATATATTTTATTGATTATGCTATTACTGTTGTCCCATTTTCCCCCCTTTATTCCCCTCTGACCTGAACCCTCACTCCCACCAGTATTCCCCCTGCTTAGTTCATGTCCACAGATAGTACATATAAGTTCTTTGGCTTCTACATTTCCTACACTACTCTTAACCTCCTCTTGTCTATTTTGTACCTACCATTTATGCTTCTTATTCCCTGTACATTTTCCCCCACTATCCCTCCTCCCCCTCCCTTCTGATAACTCTCCATGTAATCTCCATTTACGTTCCTGTTGTAGTTGTTTGCTTGGTTTGATTTTGTCTTTGTTTTTAGGTTCAGTCGTTAGTTGTGAGTTGTTGTCACTTTACTGTCCATATTTTTGATAACCTTCTTTTTCTGATATAAGTCCCTTTAACATTTTATATAATATGGGCTTGGTGATGATGAACTCCTTTAACTTGACTTTATCTAGGAAGCACTTTATCTGAGCTCCCATTCTAAATGATAGCTTTGCTAGACAGAGTAATCTTGGATGTGGGTCCTTGCCTTTCATGACTTTGAATACTCCTTTCCAGCCCCTTCTTGCCTGCAAGGTCCCTTTGAGAAATCAGATGACAGTCTTATAGGAACTCCTTTGCAGGTAACTGTCTCCTTTCCTCTTGCTGCTTTTAAGGCTCTCTCCTTACCTTTAATCTTGGGTAATGTAATTATGATGTGGCTTTGTGTGTGCTTCCTTGGGTCCAACTTCTTTGGGATTCTCTGAGCTTCCTGGACTTCCTGGAAGTCTATCACCTTTGCCCTATTGGGGAAATTCTCTTTCATTATTTGTTCAAATAAATTTTTAACTTCTTTCTCTTCCTCTTCTCCTTCTGGCACACCTATGATTCAGATGTTGGAATGTTTAAAGTTGTCCTGGAGGTTCCTAAGCCTCTCATTTTTTTGAATTCTTGTTTCTTCATTCTGCTCTGGTTGAATGTTTATTTCTTCCCTCTGCTCCAAATTGTTGATTTGACTACTGGTTTCCTTCCCTTCACTGTTGGTTTCCTGTACATTTTTCTTCATTTCAGTTTGCACAGCCTTCACTTTTTCCTCTATTTTGCAACCATACTCAATCATTTCTGTGAGCATTGTGATTAGCAGTGTTTTGAACTCTGCATCTAATAGGTTGGCTATCTCTTCACAGCTTAGTTCTATTTTTGGAGCTTTGATATGTTCTTTCATTTGGTCCATATCTCTCTGTCTGGAATGCCTGTTACATATCAGAGGACAGAGCCTTAGGTATTTGCCAGGGAAGGGCAACCCACTTCACTGTGTTGGAGTGCTGTCTGTGGGGGAAGGATCTGAGAAGGGACAGTGCCTCTTGTTTGGCTCTCTGCTGGCTTTCAGTCACTTCCCCCACTACCCACAAACAAATTGGGCATTTCTGGTGCTGATTCCTGGGTGGGTGAGCTTGTACACATTTCTAGGATCCTGTGGGTCTCTCCAATGAACTCTCCTGTGAGGCCGGGCATTTCTCCCACCTTTGCAACCCTCACAGGATCTTATAGCTAGAGGTTTTGAGGCTTTATTTCCCCATTCTGAAACCATGGGTTGCATGGTCTGTCTCACTCCCCAGTTGTTCCTTTCTTTGGCTTATCCACACAGAAATGTGGGATCACCTGGTCCACTAGTTGCCGCCTTGCCAGCCTTGTCCTCCATCTGCCACTTTGCTACATATCCTCTCAGCTCTGATTGCCTGTCTCTGCCCCTCCTAACTGTCTGGATGTGTGTTTCATCATCTTTTTAAAAAAATATTCCTTCTTTAATTCCTTGGTTGTTGGACTTCCATAGAGGTCAATTTTCTGGCAGTTCTGGTTGTTTTTGTTGTTAAATTTGTTGTCCTTTTGGTTGTGCAAGGAAGCAAAGCATATCTATCTACACCTCCATCTTGGCCCAAAGTTCTCTTTAATGATACATCAAAAATTTTAATTTGTTGATTTGAGAGAAAGGGGGTAAGGAAGGAAGGGAGTAAAGAGGGAAAAGCAGAGAGAAAGAGACAGACAGACAGACAGACATCATTGTGTTGTTCCACTTATTTATGCATTCACTGGTTGCTTCTTGTATCCTTACTGGATTCAAGAAGATCTAACTTGCAACCTTACTGGAGATGGAATGCAACCTTATCATAAAGGGATAACTCTAGCCAACTGAGCTACCTGGCCATGGCAAAACTTTTGATGCCTTTAATATAATGATTTTCTCTATTCCCTTCAACTTCTGCTTGCAAACTGTTTCTTGCCTGAGTTCATCTTTTTCTTATAATACCTTGCTAAAGCAGAAAAGAGAAGCTACTACACATTAGTTTTCTGGCTTTTGCCCTAGAGCTGGTGGCTTGGTAGGCAGGAGGTCTGCCATCCAAGTTAAGACAAGTAACAACTGTACCAGTGCTTTTAGAGTCCTCAGCTTTCTAGCTTGCACAGTTTGTTTCTTCATCATATACTATATGCTGCCTAGGCATTAAGTAGATGCTGAAAAATTTAGACTGGCTGGTATGGCTCAGTGGGTTGAGCATTGTCCAAACTTAAAGGTTGCCGGTTTGATTCTTGGTCAGAGCACATGCCTTGGTTGTGGGGCCAGGTGCCCAGTTGGGAGCATACAAGAAGCAACTGATGGATGTTTCTCTCACACACTGATGTTTCTTTCCCTCTCTTTCTCCCTTCCCCTCTCTCCAAAAATATATAAATAAAATCTTTTCTTTTAAATTTAGGTTTTTGTTGTAGTAGTATTCTACTTTCCTGGTACCAATTCCTGTATTAGTTAAGGAAGGCCTAGTTGCAAGAACAGTGAGGCCTCCTAAAATTCACAGGCTTAAAACACAGTTTATTTCTCTTATGTCATATTCTGAGCTGAGGGTTCTAGGTATCTACACAGATCTGCCATCTTTAATAGATTTTCAATGTCACTTTAGTCATTTCCATTTCATCCAGTGGGACAGGAGAAGAAAAGATTACCCAGAGCCAGGAAATGTCTCTTAAGCAGTAGACTTGTACTCATTACTTTGTTCAAATTCCAATAATTAGAGCTTAATCCTATAGTCACATTCAGTTTCAAGGGAAATTAGCTGGGTACACATATATTGTGTATTGGTTTAATACGATTTCAAATCTACTTGTTTACGACTTACATGAAATTGTTTTAATCTACTTGTTTATGACAAAGGCAAAAAAATTGCTTTGATATAAGAATGAAGTCAGTCATACCATGATGTCATCATTCTACATCTGTTGCAGTTGTTAAATACTCAGCAGTCCAGCTGCTGAGGGTCCCTGCTACGGGATTATTACTAAGAACACGTAAAGAAGCAACCAGGGCAAGGGGACATTTACACAACAAATACTGACAATTTGTGAGGGCTATTTGAGTGTTTTGATTTGCATGAGGTGAATCTTCAATTAACCTAGAAACTCTCTGTAGATGCTCGAGACATTTGCACCCATCATGGTCAAGGTGACACTGGTCAGTAATGGTGTTAAATTGTGCAGCAATTTCTTGAGTAAAAACCCTTAGAGCAGCTCAGCCTGTTCACTAACACGGGAGTCTTCATTCTCTAGCAACAGCCTAGCAACAGCCTGGCAACAAGGAAATTCACTTTCACTCTGACAGCTGGAAATCAGCTCTAGGTTGGCCACATCATTCTGGAGTACCTCTTTGTATAAAAAGGTACATCTCATATTAAATTCATACTTTATTCCTTCATTTCCTCTTGCCTAGAACAATGGTGTGATTATTCTGTTATTTGTTTGGACTATGTTATTTTTTATTTGGTTTACTAAGAGATATTATCCTGTATGCGACTGGCTTGTGAAATTATTATAATTCCCACAGTGAACCTCTGCTAAATAAATTGCTGGCAAAAATAGGTTCAGACTCTGAGTATGACTTTTGGTACCTCCCCAAAACAAAACAAAAACAAAACAATATATCTCAGTTACAATAATGGAGAAAATAGTTTTTGGTGAAAAGCCAGCAATTTCCATTACAGGATATAATTCCTAAGATGTTATTTAAATTGACATTTTAAACTAAAATGTACATCACTTTTTCAAATGCATCCAATGGATTCTAAATTCTTTAGTGTTTTAGTACACCATTGTCCATTAAAAAAAACAAACAAACTTGAATAGGTTCTCTAATAGCTGGATATACTGAGTTGTTTCTCTCTCCTAGATGTCATAATTCCATTTTACTCTCCCTGCAAAATGTTATACTAATGTAATATACTTTTAGGTTTTAAAAATGTTTTATTAATCATCCTACCACACTTTCCTGAAAGAAAATATATGCATATATATAACTCAATAAAGCTGGAAAAAATATATGTATATTTATGTAAACCAATATACATATATTTAAATTTAAATGTTTCTGTGGCCAAAAGGCCATAGGTATTAAAATAAGTGTTCTTCTAGATTAAATTATCATTATAATAAGTAGTATCCAACTGATCAAAACAACATAAATTTATTGCAGATTTAAAATTTAATAATTAAACCTTTATTTAAAACACATCATCTATTAAGTTGGATGGACTTTTTCTTAATAGTATATGATATCCACTGATGACTAGTATTTATTGCAAAAATGAGACAAGTTCAACGGCCATTATACTCCCAGTTTTAATTTTTCTAGATGGAGACATTGAGAAAATTTATTCATATATATAGTAGTAATGGAAGAGTTTTGTTTCAGTAACATCAATTCTTTGAACTCCTTGTCTCAGGAGTACAGGGGACAGGAAACTATGCTCAGGGTACATTCAAGGTAGAAAATTTAATAGAAAATCCTTTTCCTGTAATGCTGGGACCCTACAGGAAGGGCCAACATGTTGCCCAACTTCAGGGGGCATCTCCATTCACACTGTAGCCCATAGCATATTCACTGAAAATGTGAATTTTCTGGAGTTAAACAACATGGAGACCCAACCCAAAGAATGTGTACCTTTAATATAAAGGTGAACCAGAAATATACATTTACCTTAGGGAATATTAAACAAAATAGAATATCAGTAGAGATAGAAAATGATGGTGGAGTAGGATGGAGGGACTCCAGTTCTCTTACCCCTGGGAGAAAATCTTGGCAGATCTACTGAGGAACACCGCAATCAATTCCCCAACCAACAATTCCCCAGCATTTATGAAAATAAGAGACCAGAGATAGTGACAGACAAGACAGCTACAGGTCGGTGGGGTCTCAGGGACATGAGTAAGGACGGAGGCGGCCGGGTGGCAGCAGCCCTGGGCCAGCGCATAATGGCCCTGAACCGTGGCTGCAGCAGTGGTCAGGGCCCAGAGGCTTCTGCCACAGTGGAGTCATCAGGAGCCCTGCACCCCTGAGTAAAGTCAACGGTGGCGGCGGCTGGACGGCAGCCCTTGGCTGGCGTGTAAAGACCTCAAAGCCACGGCTGTCGCAGTGGTCAGGGCACAGAGGCTTGTGTCTGCAGCCAGCAACAGGGGTGTCTGCCACAGAAGACTCAGCGGGAGCCAGGTACCTGTGAGTAAAGACAATAGTGGTAGCGGCAGGGCCGGCTGCCCTCAGCCAGCCCGTAACACCTCGGAGCCTTCGCGTTATGGGTGTAGAGGCTTCCGTCTGTGACCAGTGCCACAGAGGACTCATAGGGAGCCTGGCACCCAGTGGAGCATTGAGCCAGCGGTGAGGTCCTTGGAAGAGAGCTGGATCCGTCCCTCCCATTCTAGGCCGGGCTGGGTGGGAGAGACCTGTCTGCCTAGGTTTGCAGGGAGGGTGGCAAGGACAGGGGGCCATGTTCAGTTGCGATCTCTGTGGTTACCAGCCCACCAGCCTGCCAGCCAAGGAAATTTGAAAGGAGCATTGTACTAACCGGTCGGGCTGGGGATTGGGCTGGGCTGAGAGGCACGCTTTCTGGAGAAGTTTTTATTGGAAAGTGGACTGAGGTGCTCTCCTGTGAAGGCAGCTCAACTTGCTTCTCACCCAGCCACAGGACTGGGAAGGACCAGTACCAGATCCCGTGGGACCCAGGCAGCCTGTTGGGTGGGTGGGCGCCCACACCCCAGTCTGGTAGCCTGGCTGATGGGCGGGTGTGCACCTGGGCCTAGAAACCAGCCCACAGAGAAGTCCTGCCGAAACTAGAAAAACCAGATTGGATAGCTTGAAACCAACAAGAGAGAGATTTGTGTTTTTTTTTACTTTTTTTTTGTACATTTTTTAAACTTTTTTTCAGTAATCGTATATTTTTTTAAATTTTATTCTTCCTGTATCTTTCAATACTTTGTTCCTCTCCTTTCCTTCTTCCTGTTTTAGTCCGTCTTCCTTTCATTCCAAACTTACTGCTTTTTCCTCATTTCTCCCCCTTTTTTGTTTGTTGGTTTGTTTGTTTGTTGCTTTCTATACCACTGTAAATACTTCACAACACATCTCTCGGGTCTTAGCCCACTTTCCAGGTTCCTGAATTCTATTACTGTAGTAATTAACTCTGCTTGCTCACACGCTACGTCTATTTACTATTCTTTACTCTCAACTTAACTACAAATCTGACCACCCGCAACCTCACTGCTTTCTACATACAACTCACAAGCCTTCCCTCCACAACAAGAGACTTATCTTTGGTCTATCCTTTCTTAAAAGTGGCAAACTGGGTTGAAGATTACAGTTAACACTATATATAGCCTAAAGATCTTCTATCTCTTCTCCACCAGTTGTGACTGTAAATATCATAAAGTAATCTCTTGCTGTCATAAATGATTTTACCTCCCACTCCAACTGATCACACACATACAAAGAAAGGAGTAGGTGGAAGTGGATAACAACAAGATACCCGCAGGAGACTACACCACTGAATTTCACAGGTATTCTACCACAGAAGTTCACACCATAAACCCAGGGAGTCAGAACAGATCAATTTAAGAGGCAGAAGCTACCAAGAAGTGTCTCATAAGCAATGGGAAGACAAAAAAATGTCCAAATGAAAGAAAAGGTGGAAGTCTCAGAAATAATGTCAGATGAAAGAGAGGCAAGTCAGCTATCAGATATTGAATTCAAAGCACTAGTTATCAGGAAATTCAAAGAGCTCACAATGAGCTACCAGAATCTAGAGGGGAGCTATCAGAAACTAGAGGGGAGCTACAATGAGCTCTCCGCAAACTATATCAATATGAAAAAGGAAATAGAAACTATCAGCACAGGCCAAGAAGAAATGAAGAATACAATTTCTGAACTGAAGAACACAGTAGAAGGAATGAAAAGCAGGACTGATGAGGCAGAATATCAGATCAGCGAGTTGGAGGACACAGTAGAAAGAATCTTCCAGACACAGCAAGAAAGGGAAAAGAGGCTCAAAAAGAATGAAGAGGGACTAAGAGAAATGCAAGACAACATGAAACGTAATAATATCTGAATAATAGGAATACCAGAAGGAGAAGAAGAAGAACAATGGATACAAAACCTATTGGAAAGAGTAATGATGGAAAATTTTCCTAATTTGATGAGAGAAAAAGTTACACGAATCCAGGAATCACAGAGAGTCCCATTCAAGAGGAACACAAAGAGGCCCATTCAAGACACATCATCATTAAAATGTCAAAATTCCAAGACAAAGAGAGAATCTTAAAGGCAGCAAGGGAGACACAGGAAGTAACATACAAGAGAGCACCAATAAGGTTAGCTACTGACTTCTCAATGGAAACACTCCAACCAAGAAGAGAATGGCAAGAAATATTTCAAGTAATGAGAACCAGAGGCCTACAACCAAGGCTACTTTACCCAGCAAGGCTCTCAATCAACTTAGAAGGCCAAATAAAGAGCTTCCAACACAAAAGAAGTCTAAAAGAATATGCCTCCACCAAAGCAGCTCTACAAGAAATACTAAAAGGATTGCTTTAAGGAAAGGAAGGAAAAGAGAGAGACAGAGAGGAACTATGGTACAAAAATGGCAATGAATAAGTACCTATCAATAATAACCTTAAATGTAAATGGATTAAATGCTCCAATCAAAAGACATAGAATAGCTGAATGGATAAGAAAGCATGACCCACACATATGCTGCCTACAGGAGACCCACCTCAGGACAAAAGACCATCACAGAATAAAAGTGAAAGGCTGGAAACAAATTTTCGAAAAAAATGGTCAAGAAAAAAAAAACGCGGGGCAGCAATTCTAATATCAGACAAAATAGATTTCAAAAAAGGGGCCATCAAGAGAGACCCAGAAGGTCACTTCATAATACTCAAGGGAAGAATCCACCAAGAACACATTAACATTGTAAACATACATGCAACCAACATAGGAGTACCCCAATATATAAGGAAAATCCTAGAAGACTTCAAGAAAGATATTGACAGCAACACAATTATAGTAGGGGATTTTAACACCCCACTGTCAAAAATGGACAGATCTTCCAAACAAAATATCAACAAAGATATAGCTCCACTAAACAACACCCTAGGTGAAATGGACTTGACTGATATATATAGAGCCCTTCATCCCAAAGAAGCTACATACACATTCTTTTCAAATGCACATAAACATTTTCAAAGATAGACCACATGATAGGACGCAAAACGAGCCTCAACAAACTCAAGAAAATTGAAATCATACCAAGCATTTTCTCTGACAACTAGGAACTGAAATTAGAAACCAACCCCACAGGAAAAAACCCCAAACACCCAAAATCATGGAGACTGAATGGTGTGCTATTAAACAATGAATGGGTCAAGACTGAAATTAGGGAAGAAATCAAAAGTTTCTGGAAACAAATGAAAATGAACTCACCACAACCCAAACTTATGGTACACGGCCAAGGCAGTCCTGAGAGGGAAGTTCATAGCAATACAGGCTTACCTAAAGAACACAGAAACATTTGAAACAAACAACCTAGCCCTATGCCTGCAAGAACTCAAAGAACAACAACAAAGACAGCCCAGAGCAAGTAGAAGGAAGGAAATAACCAAGATCGGAGTAGAATTAAATGACATGGAGACTAAAAGCACAATTCTAAGGATCAATGAATCCAAGAGTTGGTTTTTTGAAGAGATAAACAAAATAGACAAGCCTTTAAGTAGGCTCATTAAGAAAAGAAAAGAGAGGACACAAATAAACACAGTAAGAAATGAAAGAGGAGAAATTACAACTGATACCACAGAAATAGAAGGGATTGTAAGAAATTACTATGAAGAACTGTATGCCAAGAAATTTGAAAACCTAGGTGAAATGGACAAATTTCTAGAAAAATATAATCTTCCAAAACTCAATGAAGAAGAAGTAGAAAGCCTGAACAGACCAATAACAGCAGATGAAATTGAAGCAGTAACCAAAAAACTCCCATCACACAAAAGCCCTGGACCACATGGTTTCACAGGAGAATTCTACAAAGCTTTTAAGGAAGAGCTAACCTCTATTCTTCACAGACTATTCAAAAAATCCAAAATGATGGGAATCTCCCAAACTCTTTTTATGAAACCAGCATCATCCTAATTCCAAAACCAGACAGAGATTCAACAAAGAAAGAAAACTTCAGGCCAATATCGCTGATGAACATAGATGCTAAAATCCTCAACAAAATATTGGCAAATCGCATCCAACAATACATCAAAAAGATCATACACCA
>NW_028086381.1:19854-39800 GCF_014824575.4 Sturnira hondurensis
GGCCCCTTGAAGCAGGGAGTGCTCTGGCAACTCTCAGTTCTCCCAAGCCAGCAACCTGACTCCACGAGTTATCGGAGCTTGCTTCCGAATGCTCACTCCTCTCTCTGCCACTACTGGAAGACCGATCTCTTATGGTGTTTTCCAATCTGTGCCCTGCCAGACAGGGGTGGTGCCGGTGACCAGTTCTCTCCCAGAGACGGTGTTGCCCACCCTCGGCTCTCAGAGACCGGGCCGGGGCGGCTGGCCCAGGCCCTGGCTTGGCCTGGCAGGGGGCCCCGCCACCGCCTCTGTGCTGCTCCCTCGTAACTTGTTGATTTGTGGTCGTCTCCTCTCCTCAACTTCTGGTCATTCAGTGTCCGCTACAGTCTCTGGAGTCCTGCTTTCTTATATGCTGAGTCCCAGTTTAGCATCTGCTGTGTTCTTCTGCAGATCAGCCAGGTCCTTCTCCGGCGCGTGGAGAGAAGCGAAATCCTTTGTCCTACTCCGCTGCCATCTTCCCCGATCGAAAAAATATTTTTTTTAAAAAAGAAGTGCAAATAGGTACTTACAGAATAACCATGGGAATGTAAGTACAGTATAGGAAATGGAGTATCCAGAGAACTTATATACATGACCCATGGGCATGAAATGGTGTGCTGATTATCTGATGAAGTGGGAGATGCTCGGTGGAGGGGCACAAGGGGCAAAAATTCCTCAGACAAAGGTTTAATCTCCAAAATATACAAAGAACTGACAGGACTTCACTCTAAGAAGACAACTAACCCAATTAAAAATGGGCAAAGAACTTGAATAGACACTTCTCCAAGGAGGACATACAGAGGATCCAGAGACACATGAAAAGATGCTCAATATCGCTGGCTATCAGAGAGATGCAAATTAAAACCACAATGAGATACCACTTTACACCAGTGAGAATGGCTATCATAAACAAAGCATTAAACAACAAATGTTGGAGAGGGTATGGGGAATAGTGGACTCTAGTCCACTGTTGGTGGGATTGCAGACTGCTACAACCATTATGGAAAACAGTATGGAATTTTCTCAGAAAACTAAAATTGGAGCTGCCTTTTGACCCAGCAATTCCACTGCTGGGATTATATCCGAAGAGCCCTAAAACACCAATCCCAGAGAACACATGCACCCCAATGTTCATAGCAGCACAATTTACAATAGCCAAGAGTTGGAAGCAACCTAGGTGCCCGTCAGTAAATGACTGGATCAAAAAACTATGGTACAGCTCAGTGGATTGAGCGCGGGCCTGCAAACCACACGATCGCGTTCAATTCTCAGTCGGGGCACATGCCTGGGTTGCAGGCCAGTTCCCACATTCCCATCAGGGGACGAATGAGAGGCAACCATACATTGATATTTCTCTCTCTCTCTCTCCTTCCCTACCCTCTAAGATAAATAAATAAAATCTTAGAAAAAAACCTATGGTACATATACACAATGGAATTCTATGCAGCAGAAAGAAAGAAGGAGCTCCTACCTTTTGCAACAGCATGGATGGAACTGGAAAGCATTATGCTGAGTGAAATAAGCCAGATGTTGAAGGACAAATACCATATGATCTCACCTTTAACAGGAAGCTAAACAACAAAACAAACAAGCAAGCAAAATATAACCAAAGACACTGAAATAGAGAACAGGGGAACTGTGACCAGAGGGGAGAGCGGAGGGAATTTCAGGGGAAATAGGGGAGGGATTTAGAGGAACAAATATAAAAGATACATGGACAACAACTAAGAAGGGTGGAAATGGGAGGGAGGGGGAGCACGGGGGGTGGGTTGGGATGGGAGTAATAGACAGAAAAGTGTACTTGAAAAATAATTAAATAAATTTTTTAAAAAAGGAAAGAAAAGGCTGTGGTACATTTATACAATGGAATACTACTCAGCAATAAAAAAGAAGGAACTCTTAGCTTTTTCAACAACATGGGTGGACTGGGAGAATACTACACTAGGTGAAATAAGCCAGTCATAGAAAGACAAGTACCAATATGGTTTCATTCATATCTGTAATCTAATGAACACAATAAACTACAAACAAAATAGAAACAGAAGCACAGTTACATGGAAGAGCCTGACAGCTGTTGGTGGGGAGTGGGAAACTGCATGAAAAAAGGTGAAGGGATTAGCCAAAGAACATATATGTACAACCATGGACACAGAGAATGAGAAGGGGATTGCCCGAGGGAGTAGAGAAGGGCTGGGTGGAGATGGGCAAAGGGAGAAAAATCAGGGACAACTGTAATAGTATAAATAATAAAATACAATAAGAAGAAATGAATTATTGATACACAAAACAACTTGGATGAATCTCTACAGCTAATCCTAAAATGTTACATACTGAGTGATTCCATTTATGTACCATTTTAGAAATGACAAAGTTTTAAAAATGTAGAACAAATTAATGGTTGCATGGCTTCTGGGGAAGAGGTGGGAGAGATGTGAGTATGTATAAAGGGGCAAGAGGAAGGTCCTTGTGGGATTGTTTAGTTTCTTGACTGTGGTGGTGAATAAATGAGTCTACACAAGTAATGATATTGTATAGAAATTAACACACACACATACACAAGAACAAGTGAAACTAGGGAAATATGAATAATGTTAGTAGATTGTATCAATATTAATATCTTAGTTGTGATATTATAATACAGTTTTCCAAAATACTACCACTGGTGCAAATTGTGAAAAGTATACATGTGATCTCTCTGTTATTTCTTTCTTTGTTTGATTTTTTAAATTTAATTCTTGTTCAAGTGCAGTTTTCTGTCTTATATTCCCAGCCCTGCCCCACCCTAGTGCTCCCCACCTCCCTCCCATTTCCGACCCCCACCTTAGTTATTGTCCATGTGTCCTTTATACTTGTTCATGTGAGTTCTTCCCCCTTTCCCCTGTGATTCTCTCCCCTGTCCCCTCTGGTCCCTGTCAGCCTGTTCCATATTTCAGTGTCTTTGGTTATATTTTGCTTGCTTGTTTGTTTTGTTGCTTAGATTCCTGTTAATGATGATATCATATGGTATTTGTCTTTCACCGCCTGGCATATTTTGCTCAGCATAATGCTTTCCAGTTCCATCCATGATGTTGCATAGGGTAGGAGATTCTTCTTCCTTTCTGCAGCATAGAATTCCATTTTGTAAATGTACCATAGTTTTTTGATCCAGTCATTTACCGATGGGCATCTAGGTTGCTTCCAACTCTTAGCTTTCATAAATTCTGTTGCTATGAGCATTGGGGTGCATAAGTTCTTTTGGATTGGCGCTTCAGGGTTCTTAGGATATACTCCTATCAGTGGAATTGCTGGGTCAAAAGGCACGTTTTTAGTTTTCTTAGAAAATTCCATACCATTTTCCATAGTGGTTATACCAGGCTGCAATCCCACCAACAGTGAACTAGGGACCCTTCTCCCCACAACCTCTCCAGCACCTGTTGTTTATTGCTTTGTTTATGATAGCCATTCTGACTGGTGTAAAGTGGTATCGCCTTGTGGTTTTAATTTGCATCTCTCTGATAGCTAGCGATATTGAGCATCCTTTCATGTGTCTCTGGATCCTCTGTATGTCCTCCTTGGAGAAGTGTCTGTTCAAGTCCTTTCCCGATTTTTTAATTGGGTTGCTCATCTTCTTTGAGTGGAGTCGTGTGAGTTCTTTGTATATTTTGGAGATTAAACCTTTGTCTGAGGTATCATTGGCAAATATGTTTTCCCATAGAGTTGCTTCTCTTCATCGTGATACTGTTTTCCTTAGCCATGCAGAAGCTTTTAATTTTGATAGATCCCATTTGTTTATTCTTTCCTTTATGTCCCTTGCTCTAGGGGACATATCAGTAAAAATGTTGCTGTGTGGAATATCTGAGATTTTCCTGTGAATGCTCTCCTCTAGGGCTTTAATGGTTTCATGGCTCATATTTAAGTCTTTCATCCACCTTGAATTTATTTTGGTGTATGGTGTAAGTTGGTGCTCAAGTTTCATTTTTTTTGCATGTAGCTGTCCAGTTCTCCCAACACCACTTGTTGAAGAGGCTATCTTTACTCCATTTTATGTTACTGCCCCCTTTGTTGAATATTAATTGACTGTAGAGAGTTGGGTTTATTTCTGGGCTCTCTGTTCTGTTCCATTGGTTTATGTGCCTGTTTTTATGCCAGTACCAGGCTGCTTTGATTACAGTGGCCTTGTAATACAGTTTGATATCAGATATTGTGATCCTTCCTACTTTGTTCTTCTTTCTCAAAATTGTGGCTGCTATTCGGGGTCATTTATGGTTCCATATAAATTTTTGAAGTGTTTGTTCTATGTCTGTGAAATGTGCCATTGGTACTTTAATAGGTATTGCATTGAATCTGTAAATTGTTTTGGGTAGTATGGACATTTTGATGATGTTAATTCTTCCAATCCATGAACACGGTATATGTTTCCATTTGTTTGTGTCTTCCTTGATGTCTTTCTTCAGTGTTGTGTAGTTTTCTGCATACAGGTCTTTTATCTCCTTGGTTAGATTTATTCCCAGATATCTTATTTTTGTTTTTGCCATATCAAATTGGATTTTTTTCTTGATTTCTGCTTCTGCTGTTTCATTGTTGGCATACAAAAATGCCTTTGATTCCTGGATATTGACTTTGTAACCTGCTGTCTTGCCAAATTCATTTATTAGTTTGAGCCGTTTTTTGGTAGAGTTTATAGGATTTTCCATGTACACTATCATGTCATCTGCAAACAATGACAGTTTTGTTTCCTCCTTTCCAATTTGAATGCCTTTTATTTCCTTTTCTTGCCAGATTGCTGTGGCTAGAACTTTCAATACCATATTGAATAGAAATGGTGAAAGTGGACAGCCTTGTCTTGTTCCTGATCTTAGTGGAAAAGCTTTTAGTTTTTCCCCATTGAGCATGATGTTGGCTGTAGGTCTTGCATATATGACCTTTATTATATTGAGGAATGCTCCCTCTAGTCCCATTTTTTTGAGTACCTTTATCATAAATGGGTGTTGTACCTTATGAAAAGCTTTTTACACATCTATTGTTATGACCATGTGGTTTTTGTCTTTGCTTTTGTTTATGTGATGTACTACATTTACTGATTTGTGAATATTGAACCATCCTTGCATCCCTGGGATGAATGAATCCCACTTGGTTGTGGTGTATGATCTTTTTGATGTATTGTTGGATGCGATTTGCCAATACTTTATTGAGGATTTTAGTGCCTATGTTCATCAGCAATATTGGCCTGAAGTTTTCTTTCTTTGTTGTGTCTCTATCTGGCTTTGGAATTAGGATGATGCTGGCTTCATAAATAGAGTTGGGGAGTTTTCCCTCCTTTTGGATTTTTTGGAATAGTCTGTGAAGATTAGGGGTTAGCTCTTCCTTAAAATCTTTGTGGAATTCTCCTGTGAAACCATCTGGCCCAGGGCTTTTGTGTGATGGGAGTTTTTTGATTACTGCTTCAATTTCATCTTCTATTATTGGCCTGTTCAGGTTTTCTGCTTTTTTTCATTGAGTTTTGGAAGATTATATTTTTCTAGAAATTTGTCCATTTCACCCAGGTTTTCAAATTTCTTGGCATACAGTTCTTCATAGTAATTTCTTACAATCCCTTCTATTTCTGTGGTATCAGTTGTAATTTCTCCTCTTTCATTTCTGATTGTGTTTATTTGTGTTCTCTCTCTTCTTTTCTTGATGAGACTACCTAAAGGCTTGTCTATTTTGTTTATCTCTTCAAAAAACCAACTCTTGGATTCACTGATCCTTAGAATTGTGCTTTTAGTCTCCATGTCATTTAATTCTACTCCGATCTTGGTTATTTCCTTCCTTCTACTTGCTCTGGGCTGTCTTTGTTGTTGTTCTTCCAGTTCTTGCAGGCGTCAGGGTAGGCTGTTTGTTTCAAATGTTTCTATCTTCTTTAGGTAAGCCTGTATTGCTATGAATTTCCCTCTCAGGACTGCCTTCACTGTGTCCCATAAGTTTGGGGTTGTTGTGAGTTCATTTTCATTTGTTTTCAGAAACTTTCTGATTTGTTCCCTAATTTCAATCTTGACCCATTCATTGTTTAATAGCATATCATTCAGTCTCCATGACTTTGGGTGTTTTGGTTTTTTTCCTGTGAGTTTAGTTTTCAATTTCTGTCCCTTGTGATCAGAGAAAATGCTTGGTATCATTTCTATTTTCCTGAATTTGTTGAGACTTGTCTTGTGCCCTATCGTGTGGTCTATCTTTGAAAATGTTCCATGTGCATTTGAAAAGAATGTGTATTTACCTTCTTTGGCATGAAGGGCTCTATATATATCAGTTAGGTCCATTTTATCTAGGGTTTCGTTTAAGGCGGCAATCTCTTTGTTGATATTTTGTTTGGAAGATCTGTCCATTTTTGACAGTGGGGTGTTAAAATCCCCTAGTATAATTGTGTTGCTGTCAATATCTTTCTTGAGGTCCTCTAGGATTTTCTTTATATATTTGGGTGCTCCTATGCACCTATGCACCTATGCACCTTTCTTTATATATTTTGGTGCTCCTATGCACCTATATATGCACCTATGTTGGGTGCATATATATTTATGATGTTAATGTCCTCTTGGTGGATTCTTCCCTTGAGTATTATGAAGTAACCTTCTGGGTCTCTCTTTATGGCCCTTTTTTTGAAATCTATTTTGTCTGATATTAGAATTGCTACCCCGGCTTTTTTTTCCTTGTCCATTTGCTTGGAAAATTTGTTTCCAGCCTTTCACTCTTATTCTGTGATTGTCCTTTGACCTGAGGTGGGTCTCTTGTAGGCATCATATGTGTGGGTCATTCTTTCTTATCCATTCATCTATTCTATGTCTTTAATTGGTGCATTTAATCCATTTAAATTTAAGGTTATTATTGAAAGGTACTTATTCATTGCCATTTATGTACCTGTGTTCCTCTCTGTCTCTTTTCCTCCTTTCCTTAAAGCAGCTCTTTTAGTAATTCTTGTAGAGCTGGTTTGGTGGAGGCATATTCTTTTAGACTTCTTTTGTCTTGGATGCTCTTTATTTGGCCTTCTATCTTGATTGAGAGCCTTGCTGGGTAAAGTAGCCTTGCTTATAGGCCTCCGTTTCTCATTACTTGGAATATTTCTTGCCATTCTCTTCTTGCTTGGAATGTTTCCATTGAGAAGTCAGTAGCCAACCTAATTGGGGCTTCCTTGTATATTACTTCCTTTTTCTCCCTTGCTGCCTTTAGGATTCTCTCTGTCTTGGAATTTTGCCATTTTAATGATGATGTGTCTTGCAGTAGGCCTCTTTGGGTTCCACCTGATTGGCACTCTCTGTGATTCCTGGATTCATGTGACTTTATCTCTCATCAAATTGGGAACATTTTCCGTAATTACTTTTTCAAATAGTTTTTCTATCCTTTGTTCTTCTTCTTCTCCTTCTCGTATTCCTATTATTCGGATATTATTACATTTCATATTGTCTTGCATATCTCTTAATCCCTCCTCATTCTTTCTGATTCTCTTTTCCTTTACTCCGTCTGGGAGATTCTTTCTACTCTGTCCTCTAGCTCACTTATGTGGTCTTCTGCCTCATCGATCCTACTTTTCATTCCTTCTACTGTGTTCCTCAGTTCCAAAATTTTATTCTTCATTTCCTCTTGGCTTTTGCTGATGGTTTCTATTTCCTTTTTCATGTTGATATAATTTGTGGAGAGTTCATTTTAGCTCCCCTCTAGTTTCTGGTAGCTCATTGTAAGCTCTTTGAATTTCCTGATAACCAGTGGTTTGTATTCAATATCTGTTAGTTGACTTGCCTCTATTTCATCTAACATTCTTTCTGAGACTTCCTCCTTTTCTTTCATTTGGGGATTGTTTCTTTGTCTTCCCATTGTTTGTGATACTCTTCTTGTTGGCCTCAACTTCTTAAATTCATCTCTTCTGGTTCCCTGGGTTTATGGTATGAACCTCTGTGGTAGGATACCCTTGACATTCAGTGGTGCAGCCTCCTGCAGGCATCTTGGTGTTCTTCACTTCCACCTACTCCTCTTGTTGATTTCCAGCTGGTCAAACCTTTTCTTCTGGTCTCACTAGCTGCAGCAGCCTGAGGGGCTATTAGTGTGGCCTTCCTCACTTCTCGGTGAACTCGAACAGTCTCACCAGTGCCCTCCCAAGATCCAGACTGGCACCACTCTCCAGCGCCCCACTGAGAGCAGATTTTTCCCCAGGATTCACTGTCCTGGCCTGGAGTGAGGGCGCGCGCTCCCAACCAGGCTTTCCTGGTCTCAGAGGGTTGGGCGTGGATCTTACCCAGTGCTATGGCAGAACGCACAGGGCAACTCACAATTCTCCCAAGCTGGAAACCACGGCCTGACTCCTGGCATTTTTCAGTGTGCGCCCAGCTGGATAGGGAGGGAGCTGATGACTGGCTCTCTTCCAGGGGCCTTGCTGGCAGCCCGAGGCTCCCAGAGTCTATGGCAGACCCGGCTCAGGTCCCATGCTACAGGGTATGCATAGTCAACTCTCAGTTCTCCCAAGCCAGCAACCATAGCCTGACTCCACAGGTTATCAGAGGTCTTTGGTTTGCTTCCTGATGCTCCCTCCTCTCTCTGCCACTACAGGCAAACCAATCTTTCCTGGTGTTTTTCAATCTGCGCCCTGCTGGATAGGGAGGGTGCTGATGACTGGCTCTCTCCCAGGGTCGTTGTTGCCCGCTCTCAGCTCCCAGAGACCAAGGCAGACCAGCCTGAGCCCTAGTGTGGCCCGGAGGAGGGCCTGCAGCCTCTGTGCTGTTCCCTCATACCTTGTTGACCTGTGGTCATCTCCTCTCCTCTCCTCAACCTCTGGTCATTCAGTGTCCGCTACACTTTCTGGAGTCCTACCTTCCTATATGCTGGGTCCCTGTTGGCTATCCACTGCATTCCTATGCAGATCAGCCTGGTTTTTCTCCAGTGCGCGGGGGGTAAGCAAAATCCTTTGTCCTACTCCGCTGCCATCTTAAAACCTGTCTCTCTCTGTGTTATTTCTTAACTGTATGTGAAGCTATACTTATCTCAATAAAAACTTCAAGTAAAAATATGTATTATTTATTATGGGACAAAGCAAAATGTTTGAAAGCTATCACAGTGTTGTATAAGTAACTCAAATTTCCATTCTCCACACAAAATTTTTATTGTTTCTTCCTCTGAGCTTCCACTGTAGTACTTATTGTTATTGTTTCATAATTGTATGTAGACTGTCTCCTGACACACTGAGCTACGGAATGTAAGGGCCATGATTTATTCTCTGTAACCTTAGTGCTGGCTCCATCTAAGCCGTAATATGCTCTGGTTGAGTTAAAGTATTCAGCTCTATATATACCATGGAGTTTTGCTTATAATAAATCTTCAATAAATTCCTTTTTAATTTTTTAAGGATTTTATTCATTTATTTTTTAGAGAGGGGGAAGGGAGAGAGAACAAGAGCAAGAGAATCGTCAGTGTGTGGTTGCCTTTTACATGCTCCCCACTGGGGACCTGGCCTGCAACCCAGGCATGTCCCCTTACTGGGCATTGAACTGTCAACCCTTTGGTTCGCAGGCTGGCACTCAATCCACTGAGACATACCAGCCAGGGCAAATTCTGTTGATTTGAACTAAGTTATAGTGTAGTGCATCAGATGTCTTTTTGCTTTATTTCTCAGCAGAGATGGGGAAGACTCCTGACTCAAACAGCATTCTTCTCACCAGGATAAAGGTAGTAACAGTGAGGGCATTTCTGGAGCACAGCTATCTTCCATTCTAAGATACCATGAATTGACCATCAATTTAATAAGAGCTTTTCAGGGATAAGGGAGAATTAAGTGGTACATTTGATTCCAGAAATGTTAAAACGTAAGGTCACTGTGAGTCTATTTGACTCACATATAATGGCAATGAAAGAAAAGTGACCTTACAGTCTGGAAACCTGCTTTTTTTTGTCCTGTGAGGCACAGATTGTTTTCCCAAATTGGATACTATATTAAAAAACAAGAAAGGAAAGAGAGAAAGAGAGAGGGAGGGAGATGATAAGTAAGTAAGTAAGGAAGGAAGGAAGGAAGGAAGGAAGGAAAGAAGGAAAGAAGGAAGGGAGGAGGGAGGGAGGGAGGGAGGAGGGGAAGGGAAGGGAAGGGAGGGGAGGGGAGGGGAGGAAAGAACATTTTTCTCAAGTGTAGGAGGTAACTATTGCAGAAAGGAGCATGTCTGAAGTGAGTGAGTTACACCATATGAACACCAAAAATCTGGAATGTTTTCTTAGCTAATATTACCCACTAAACCAAAGGGTGGAAGATTATGCATTCCTGCTGGCTGATGCTGCTGACAGCATGCTGTTTGGACAGAATCCCGGAAACTGCTGGCAGACACATAATTTCTCTTTAACTCCTTAACTGCTAGTACATTCATTCTCCTTGTCTTTCCAAATTCAGGCCACCTTAAGGACTTTGTTAAAATCTTCAGGATAGTTCTTCTTGCTAGTTATGACTAAAATAAAATCACTTCCTTCTACAGGATGATTTGGTTGCTCCCCAAGTTTCTGGCCCCTTCAAAAAAATTCACCTCATTGGTCAGAAACAGATACTTGGAATTCCTCTTTGGCAAAAGGAATTCTCCTTTTCAGCCTTCACTTTTAAATGCAAATAATCTCAGAGTGAGGATACAATTTATTGTAATATAAACCAGTCTGTCAGATATTAGCTATGAATTCTTTCTCACACAAATACAATACAAAATGGAAAAAAAAGTATGAATAAAAGACTGTTATTAAGGACCATAGCCTCTAGATCCTGACAAAGAATCATTTTCTGGCATTTGTGGAGAAAGGGTGAAGTGCTATAATTTTAAAGTAAAGTTCAAAGCACTGACTGTTTCGGGCACTGAACTCAGTGTTAAAATAAAAAGAAATAGTTTCTACCCTTGAGGACCTCATGATGAAGTACAGGGAATAAAATAAGGGAAGGACAATCATAACATAAATACTAAGTGCTGAAAAATAGCAGAATATATCACCCCAAAATATACCATTGTGATATAAGGATAATTTTAAATTAAAGGCAACTGAGAAAAGGCAAATACAAGAAGAGTTCTCTGCCCTCCCCCATTTGCCTAAAAGCAGAACATACATTTGTAATGGTGTGTTCCCACACCCATCTACCAAGAAGGACAAGAGAATCACTGGAGATGACTCTAGATCCTTCTTAGCCCAGAGACATTACTGAAGGAATCTACATAACAAACTTTACTAACTAGATCTTATCTTCCATTATTAGCTGCCCCCCATATATTTGCCTTCCCACAATTTGCCACCTTAGAAACTCAAAGTCCTTTATCTTTGTTTTGTTAATTCTCTAAAAATGTATTTTTTGTTAAAATGCCATACAAGCTCAAGTTCTAACTTCCCCTCTTTGAGTGCTCCCATGTGTATGTGTAATGTATGTGCTAATAAACTTCTGCTAGCCCCAGCCAATGAACCTATGATAGGTAGAGGGTAAGAAGATAGGTGTAAAAAAGTGAACCTTGACCTTTAGTTGGTATCACACACACAAATTAACTTTAAATGGCTCAAAGACCTTAACAGTAAAGCTAAAACTGTAAAACTTCAGGAGAAAGAATTAGAGAAAATCTCCTCAGCTTTAAGATAAACACAGATTTCTTAGATAGGAAACAAAAAACACCAGACACAATGAAAAATCATTTGAGGAAATAGACTTAGTCAAAATTAACACCTCTGCTTCTCAAAATACAGTATTAAGAAAATAAAAAGAAGCCCTGGCTGGTGTAGCTCAGTGGATTGAGCACAGGCCTGTGAAGCAAAGAAAATAAAAAGACAACCAACAGAGTACCAGAAAATATTCATGATTTATCTATTAGACAAAGGACTTGCATGCCGAATATATATACAGCTGACCTTTGAACAACATGGAGCTTAGGGGTACCAATTGCCTGCACAGTTGAAAATCCAAGTATAACTTCTGACTCCCTAAAACTTCACTACTAATAACCTACTGTTGACTGGAACCCTTACCGATAATATTGACAGTTGATTAACACATATTTTATATGTTATATATATTATAGACTGTATTCTTATAATAAAATAAACTAGGGAAAAGACAATGTTAAGAAAATCATAAGAAAGAGAAAATGGAGTATTATGTGTATTTACTTAAAAAATACAGTACTATATGTATTTATTGCATATAAGTGGACACATGCTATTCAAACTCATGTTGTTCAAGGGTCAACTGTATAAAAATTCAACCCAATAAATAAGAAACAATACAATTAATGAATCAGCAAAAGATCTGAAAAAAGACTTCACACACAAAAAAAGGCATACAAAATAGATGACATGAAAAGATAGTCAACATTGTTAGTGATCAGGGAGGTGCAAATCAAAACCACAATGGCATATCACTTTACATCTAATAAGATGTCTATAATAAAAAAGCCCTGGAATATAGTAAGTGTTGATGAGGATGTGGTAAAATTGGAACCTTAATATATCATTAGTGCAGCCACTGTGGAATACAGTTTGATAGTTCCCTGAAAAGCTGAACACAGAATTACTATATGACCCAGAAATTCTATTCTTAGTTATATCACCTAAAGATGGTAACAATCTAAGCATCTACCAATGAATGAATAGATAAATAAAATGTGATATATCAATACAGAGAAATATTATAGTCATAAAAAGTAATGACACATGCTACTATATGGATGAAATGTGAACACATTATGCAGAGTGATATAACCCAGACACAAAAGGACAAATATTGTATGATTCCACTTAACATGAAATAGCAAGAATAGGCAAATTCATAGAGACAAAGGAGATCAGAGAATGGGGAGAAGGGAGAATGGGGAGTTATTGCTTAACGGTTACAGAATTTGTTTGGGATGATGAGAAGTTTTGGAAAAAGTAGTAACGGTTGCACAATATTGTGAATGTAATTAATGTTACTGAACTATATAATTAAAATGGTTAACATGTGAATTTTTTTAAAAATTTTTATTTATTTATTTTTAGACAGAGGAGAAGGGAGGGAGAAAGAGAGGGAGAAAAATATCAATGTGTGGTTGCCTCTTGCATGCCCCCTACTGGGGACCTGGCCTGCAATCCAGGCATTGCCCTGACTGGGAATTGAACCAGCGACCCTTTGGTTTGCAGGCTGGTGCTCAATCCACTGAGCCACACCAGCCAGGGCAACATGTGAATTTTTTATGTTGTTATATATATTTAACATAATTTTAAATTTTATTTATTTATTTATTTATTTATTCTCACCTAAAGATGGTTGATTCTGAAAGCTTCTTCAAGCAACCTGTGTCCCCTCCTCATAGTCTTGGGACTGACCCACTTTATCTGAGTGCAAAGGACCATAGAATACTGGGTTTTAATATCATGATCCCTTTTATTCTAGAAGGCAGGCATTTTGAAGGACCTACTTTTATTTATTTTCACTTTTACAAAATTTATTTCAAGTCCTAGAACTAAATTTGCCCCAGTAAATCATATTGGCATGGTCTTATTTCATATTCCTAGAATTCAATTGCTAATGTCTATCAGATATGACATTTATAATGACTATTTGCTCAATAAACCTAAACCAGGCTCATTTTTTTTAAATGACAAATTTTTGTAAAAGACTGAATGAAGCAAAACTAATCTAAATGGTATTTTACTTTATGCAGTCTTTGTTGGAAGACCATTTGCCATAGGCCTTTCATGTTTTTGTGCATTTTACAAGTAAGGCATTGACTGTCCTTTTTTCTGGACTACCTTTTTAAGAGCATTTATAAAGCACACCCTTGAAGAGACAGTGTCTCCTTCCAAAAAAAAAAAAAAAGGACAGGCAAGCTTACTGTCCAGTATAATAAAGATAATGTTTGTGAAGCAAAGGGCAAGCATACTTACTATGCAGTATATTCTTTTTAAAGTTTCTCTCTGAAGTGAAGGGCAGGCATGTTTTCTGCCCATTATGAAGATTCTGATTCTCTAAGTTCAGTTTCTCTTCTGAAATGCAACCCACTGCATGTGCAGGTGTCACCTGGTCCTCTTTAGGTTGCTGTGTGGCAATTTGTGAAGCAGGCATTTGGCTGGTAAGATTTGGCTGGTAAGAGGACAACATGCCCAGATCGATTCAGTTTATTTATATCAACAGAAAAAGACCATCATTGTATCAGCTCTCTGAGTCCTTTGTACCACAGGATGACACCAAAACAAAGGAGACAAAATTACAGGCAGCATGAATGGTAGGAGTCATTTCTAAACTGCAGCTAAGTAGCTTTATAGCTTGCAGCTCTGCTCTAAGGGAGTGGGGGCAAGGTGGAATGTATCATACCTCACTGGTGACAAGAAACTGTCTCACTACAGCTTCCCTCAGGATAAAGAGGCAGAGGAGAACTGGCCCTGAGGCAGGTCCTCCCAAGACTGCCTGGGGGATCAGAGTCTTTCACCAAGGCATTGGTCCCCCTGCAGTTGAGCCTTGCCCACATGGCCTCTGGGACATATGCAAGGTTGTTGGGGTAGTGGCACAGAGAAGTTCCCCTGCAGAACTGGGGCTCAAGAAACTGGTGCAAAAATTACCTGGCTACTGCTATTGCTACAGTAGTAAACATTCCTTCTCTGACCCAGAAGTTCCATATTTTCCACCAGAATCCATGAAACTGTGGCAGCTAATTTGTTAACTTGTGAGTAGAGTCAAATCTCAGACATTTCATAGCTCTTGAGAATTTTGGTGATGAGGATGAAATGCTGAAATATAGCTTTCTAGAAAAGGAAGTGTGAGAATGTTTTGAAAAAATTAATAGAATTTGAGGGAAGTCCATGAGAAATGGGAATAAATATATTGACCAAATTGTCTGCTCAATGAGGCACTCTATGGTCCTCTACTTTAATGCCTGTTAATGAGGAGGAATTGGAGAGGTGAATGTAGTATGAACACCAAGAAGTAGGGTCAAAGATAGCTGCCCAAATGGTGCCCTGGTTATATAAAGCTCTTGCAGGTGGGGGACTTCCTCACCAAGTTGGTTAGCCTCAGGTATGGCCCACTATAACAACTACAGTAAGATTTGTACAAGGTGCATAAAAGATTCCGCATTTTTTTAACATAATAGTTGCACAGATGTACGAAAGCAGGGGAATTTGGGACCACTATGGGCAGAAACCAGGCAAAACATTAGAAGTTTGGCTGGTTCACTCAGGAGATGAGAGAGTGGAGCTAATGATGCTTGTCAAGGGAGAGGCAATACCTAGGCTGTCTTCTGTCTTAGCACCTCCAGTGGTCTATCATGTCTGCCTTAGATCTACTAGGAGAAGACAGTAAAAGGTCTCAGAGTTTTTTGCAGTGGGTTCTGGAGCTTTTGGACTCCCAGGTAGATTTTCCTGAAACAGACAAACTACCATAGGAAACCACAGATGAGGCATTGACTAGTCTTTAGTCTCTCACTGCCTTAGATTGGGTTTACAAATCTGGTGACAGTGACCCATTGGAGAATGAGAAACTGACCCAATAAAACCTAGGTAGGTTCTTAGCCAACCCTGCTCCTCAAAAAAACTCCTTTTATGTAAAAACCAGGTGAGAACATAGATGTTATATTGGTGATGGTGCAGGACATGACCTGGATTAAGGTGGAATCTTCAAAGATTACTGTTGTGCAAACCAAGCTCAAGTCAGCCAGGGGGCACAAACACAGTAGCTCCAGACAGGAAGTCATATGGTTATGACTAGTGAGTGAATGAGTCCCCAAAGCTAAAATCAGTGGTGTCATTTATAAGGACTTTGCTGCTCAATGTAAAATGTTGGGTGGGCTAAAAATATTGGGAGTTTGGCTGCACCATGAGCTGCTGCCATACTACTCAAACACCAAACCTTGTTTATTTAACAGTGCACAGCCACTCTTTCCCATTATGCCCCCAATCTCTCTCCTCCTCTACCCCAAACTTGGCCACTTTAAGATGAAAGATGATTAAGTGGGGCCAAGACTTCTGGTCAAGAGTAGGTAAATGCTGTACTTATCTCCCCCAGTGACCACTTCAAAATTACAACTAAACTACAAAACAACCATCATTGAGAACCACCTAAAATCTAGCTGAACAGAAGTCTTACAACTAAGGATATAAAGAGGCAGCCACATCGAGACTGGTGGGAGAGGTGGAGGTTTGGGACAAAATGGGCTTGTCCCACATCCATGTGTGATGGTTAAAAATTGGGAGGGATATCTCAGCACCAAAGGTCCCTTCTGAGAGCAAGGGGTCCAAGCCCTGGGATCCAGTGCTGGAAAGAGAAGTCCCCATAATTCATGGCTGTGAAAACCAGCAGAGATTGTGGCTGAGTGAGACAGAGGGTTTCTGGAGTCCCAGGCATTCATTCCTGAAACAGACAAACTACCATAGGAAAGCACAGATGGTTAAAAAGCCTGCATGGACTTACTCATTGACAGACTCATTCGCTCTGAACTCCAGCAGTGGGACAGCAGCTCAAAAGGTACTAGGGACATATGGGGAGGAACTGAAGCATCTGACTTCAGGGCAAGATCTGGCAGAGGAAGCTGTCTCCCAGGCAGAAGTGTTGGCAGGGCCATTGTTCCTTTGCTGAGCCCTCCACCTGCAAGCACAGATTGGCACCATATCTGAGTTTTCATCAACTCAACTAACACTATTCTCCCTACTCTAGTATTTCTCCAAGACCCCATCCTACCCAATCTGAGGGCCCAAGCTGCTTTCAATGGCTTTTTTATACAAATGGCCTGTCTTGGTTCATCCTTCAGACTTTCCCCAAATCTCTCAAAGGTTCACAAACCCCAAGCAATCAGCATCTGGCCTCAGTGTGCCCTGTACTTCTTGTTAAGCAGCCCAGCTCCAGAAAAAGCAGCAGCTGGCCTTGGCTTGCAGCTTAGCCTTTCCCAGGCAACTCCAAGCCCAGCACAAGTGGCAACCATCTTCAGATCACTTTGTTGCTCATACTAGGTGGGCTAGGCAGGGCACAGGTAGCAGCTGACCTTGCCCTGCATCTCCTGAGAGGCCCCAGAACCAACACACTGTTGGCCAAATTCAGATGATACCAGAGCGTCACCCAATCACCTCTACAAACAACAGATTCAAAGAGCAGATTTAACAAGCACCAGATCTCAGCTAAAGTGAATCCTAATATGTAGGGTCAGCCCCCACATAACGGCTCCTCTACTGTAGTCACAGCCAGTCCTTACAACCAATCAGCCTGAAGGTAAATCCCTCCAAACAGCAATCATAGCTCAACTACAACAGGAGGGCACACATGACCCACACAAGGGATACACCTGAGGCACCCAGTTCAGGTGACCAGGGAGACTGTGCAACTGGGCCCCACAGGACACCTACTACATAAGCCTGCTCTACCAAGACCGGAAGATATAACAGCTATACTTAAGACATAGATACAAAAACAGGGAAGCAGCCAAAATGGAGAGACAAGGAAATAAATGCCAAATGAAAGAGCAGGATAAATCTCCAGAAAAAGAACTAAATGAAATGGAGGCAAGCAATCTACTGATACAGAGTTTAAAACAATGGATATGAAGATGCTCAGGGAACTTAGCAAGAACTTCAACAGAATAAAAAAGGACATAGAAACCATAAAAAAAGAATCAGTCAGAAATGAAGAATGAAATTCAGTGGAACCTTGGTTCTTGAACTTAACTCATTCCAGAAGGCTGTTCAAGAACCAAGTTGCTCAAGATGGGAAATATTCAAGAATTAAGATTTGACTTTATCAGCATGAAAGGGTGGTTAGGTTGAGAACCAAAATTTTGTTTGATAACTGGGATTATTATTTTTTGGGGGGGGGAACAACTTGGTCAAGAACCAAATTGCTCAAGATGGGAGATATGTTCAAGAATCGAGGTTTGAATGCAATTGAAATGAATCATATATTAGGAGGAAACAACAGTAGATTAGGTGAAGCAGAGGACTGTATGAGTGATTTGAAAGATAAAGTAGCAGGAAACGCCAAATCAGAACAGCAAAATGAAAAATGAATTAAAAAAAATGAGGATAGTTGAATGAGCCTCTGGGGCAAAATGAAGCACAATAATGTTTGTATCATAGGAATGCCAGAGAAGTAGAGAATAAATAATTCAAAACCTTTTAGCCCTGACCAGTACAGCTCAGTTGGCTGAGTGTTGTCAGCAAAGCAAAATGTTGCTGGTTTGATACCCAGTCAGGACACATGCCTGTGTTATGGGTCTGGTCCCCAGTTGGGGGTGCGTGAGAAGCAACCAATCGATGTTTCTCTCACACATCGATCTTTCTCTCCCGTTTTTTCTCCCTCCCTTCTCTCCTCTCTCTAGAAATAAATAAACTCTTTTTTAAAAACCAGACAGATAGCCCTGGCTAGTGTAGCTCAGTGGATTGAGCGCGGGCTGTGAACCAAAGGGTCACCAGTTTGATTCCCAGTCAGGGCACATGCCTGGGTTTTGGGCCAGGTCCCCAGTGGGGGCCACGTGAGAGGCAACCACACATTGATGTTTCTCTCTCTCTTTCTCCCTCCCCTCCCTTCTTTCTAAAAATAAATAAATAAACAAATAATTTTTTTTAAAAAACAGGCAGATAATAAAACTTTTTTTGACATGTACATTTAAAACAAAAGAAAGAGAAAACCCATTTGAAGTCATGACAGAAAATTTCACTAACTTCACAAAGGGTATTCCCAGGGACCACAGCAAATCCCAACCAAGATGAATCTAAACAGGCCCACACCAAGACACATCATAATTAAAATGCCAAAGGTAAAGACAATGAGACAATCTTAAAAGCAGCAAGAAAAAAGCAGTTAGTTACCTACAAGGGAGCTCCCATTTGACTTCCAGCTGTTTCTCAACAGAAACTTTACAGAATAAAAGGAATTGGCAAAAAATATTCAGTGATGAAAAGCAAGGACCTACAACAAAGATTACTCTACCCAGTGAAGCTAGCATTTAGAATCAAAAGACAGATAAAGAACTGCCCAGACCAAAGGATCAAAGATGTAAACAATAAAATGGTAATAACTACATATCTGTCAAAAATTACTTTAAACGTAAATAGAATAAATGGTCCAATCAAAAGATACATGGCGGCTGAATAGAAAAGACCCTTACATATGCTGTCTACAAGAGACTACTTCAGACTAAAAGACACTCACAGATCGAAAGTAAAGGAATTGAAAACGATATCTCATGCAAACAAACAAATCAAAATGCTGGTGTAGCAATATTTATACCAGACAAAATAGACTTTCAACCAAAGGCTCAGTTGGGGCCCAGAGGCTTCCGTCTGTACCCAGCGACAGGGGCCTCTGCCACAGAGGACTCATCGGGAGCCCAATCAAAAGATACATGGTGGCTGAATAGATAGGGAGCCTGGCACCTGTGAGTAAAGACAAAAGCGGCAGCGGCAGGGCCGGCTGCCCTCGGCAGGGCTGGCTGCCCTTGGGAGGCAGGCACCCCAGAGTAAAGTCAAAAGCAGCAGCGGCAGGACACGTAAAGACCTCGGAGCTGCTGCTGCCGCAGCTTCCAGGGCCCAGAGCCTTCTGTCTATGGACAGCTTCTGTCGAGTGGGCAGGCGGCCACACCCTAGTTTGGGAGCCTGGCTGGTGGACAGGTGTGCACCTGGGCCTACAACCTAGCCCAAGGAGGGGTCCTGCATCCTGCCAAAATCAGAAAAACCGGATTGGACAGTTTGAAACCAACAAGGGAGGAGTATTTTTTTAAATATTTTTTTAATCTTTGTAAACTTTTTTTTTACTTTTTCTTTTAAACTTTTTTTTCAGTAAATGTATATATTTTTAATTTTATTATTGCTGTATCTTTCAGTACTCTGTTCCTCTCCTTTCTTTTTTCCTGTTTCAGTCCTTCTTCCTTTCACCCCAAACTTAGTGCTTTTTACTCACTTCTCTTGCCCTTTTTCTGTGTGTTTGTTTGTTGCTTTCTATACCACTGTAAATACTTCACAACACATCTCTC
>NW_028086382.1:0-792 GCF_014824575.4 Sturnira hondurensis
TACATACATCTTCAATAAAGCAGATCTGGTCATGGCTGAGTTTCTTTTGTGCTCAAATATTTGAATCTGGATTTACTGTAGAGTCTAGAGAATAAAAACAAAATGAGGCAGTGAGGCTGCTTCATACAACTCTGTTGTATGAACATGACCTGGGGGCACAGTCTGCTTCTCTGTAGAGTTCACAGTTCTGTCTCCAATGATCCACACAGATGCTCCACTTCCTGCAACACTGAGTCCATGTGCTCTAGGGAACACTCTGTTCTTAGTTCTTACTCTGATTGCTTTGTAGGGGAAACAGGGTCAATTGTATCTTCCTGTGACCTGAACAAAAATGTCCTGCTCTTTTAATTCTCCCTCTACTCGTGAATATCGAATCCTCTTGGTGAGTTCATGAGTGGTGAATTTCAAAGGCATAACTCATTTTAAATCCCTCTGTTTTGTGAGAATTTACTCTCCTTGGTCATGCACCATCTAGACCCTTGGACATGTCACACTCTGGGACCTTGTACTTCATGATGGTGCCCTACAGCAGAGCTCCATATATAGCAAGAAGACATGCAAATAGGGCTCCTCTGCTCATGAAAAGCAGCCCAGCGCTGATCCTGCAGCTCTGGAACTGGAGCCGAGCTCAGGATTCCCAGGTGTTCCTTGTCCCTACTCAGGACAGAATACAGACCACTCACCATGGAGTTTGGGCTCAGCTGGATTTTCCTTGTTACTCTTTTAAGAGGTACTTTATAGAGAATGAGAGACACTGAATGTGTGGGTGTACATGACTGAGGGAAACAGCGG
>NW_028086383.1:0-561 GCF_014824575.4 Sturnira hondurensis
TGTTCATTAAGTTACCACACGGCCCAGGAATTTCATTCCTAGGTATGTGCCCAAAAGAAATGAAAATGTATGTCCTCCAACGAATTATATGTAAATGTTTCTGTTGGCATTATTCACACAAGAAAAATACTGTGCATCTTGCAACTGAAAATCACTTGGCAATAAAAAAGAAGTGAAGTACCAATACGCAAAACAACATAGATGAGTCTCAAAAATATTATGTTAAGTGAAAAGCCAGCCCAAAACACCACATTATCTATTATTGTACCTAAATGAAATGTCCAGAATAGGCTGCCAGAATATATATATTCCAGTGCAAACAGCATCCCCTTTTAATTAAAAAATCATAAGGCTGTAGTTCTGTAACATACCAATGTCACAGTCAAGCACAGCATGACATTTTAGGGGAAATGTTCAAATTAGAAGCACACATTATTACACTCACATTATTACCCTACCAACCACACTTCAAGCAGGCCTTACCAGACCCAGTATATTCCTTACCCAAAAATGTTAGGATGTTTACTGATCTTAGAGAGTGAGGAAGGGGGAGGGAAAGGA
>NW_028086384.1:0-575 GCF_014824575.4 Sturnira hondurensis
CCTCGAGTCTCAGAACCACGTCCCGTAACACCTTGAGCAGGACCAGTGGGAGTGGGCCCGGCTGAGTCCACCCCGGGCTGGCCCACTGCGACCCAGGGACCAAGTCCCGCCCATGCCACGGGGCCTATGGCTGGGGCTCCGCTGCGCCCCTTCCCTCACGGAACAAAGTCCCCTGGGGTCCGGCCAGGGACTCGGAGAACGAGGGTGGCTTCCCCAGTGCCAGGGAGTCAAAGGGCCAGGAGGGGAATTGCCCCCGGAGCTGGTGTCCCTGCCACTCTGGGTAACCGGGGGCAGCTGGGGCGACACCCAGGGAGCCGCCTCGGGCATCGTCACCGGGAACAGGGTCGAAGGTCACCAGCTGGAAGGTGGCGCATCTCGAGGAGCAGCCACCCACGCCGGCTCAGAAGGACGCACACGGGGCCCCAGCAGCTGAGCCTGGGGTCTCGAACGGGGCCTGAGCCCGGACACGTGGCGTGTGTGCACGATGCAGCCTCAGGGCGCGATGGGGCGTGTGTGTGTGTGTGTGTGTGTGTGTGTGTGTGTGTGGCAGCCACGCAGCAGACCCGTGACTCCCC
>NW_028086385.1:0-529 GCF_014824575.4 Sturnira hondurensis
AATCAAGAAAAAAATCCCATTCGATATAGCAAAAACAAAAATAAAATATCTGAGAATAAACCTAACCAAGGAGGTTAAAGACCTGTATGCAGAAAACTACACAATACTGAAGAAAGAAATCAAGGAAGACACAAACAAATGGAAACATATACTGTGTTCATGGATTTGAAGAATTAACATCATCAAAATATCCATACTACCCAAAGCAATTTACAAATTTAATGCAATACCTATTAAAGTGCCAATGGCATATTTCACAGATATAGAACAAACACTTCAAAAATTTATATGGAACCATAAAAGACCCCGCATAGCAGCTGCAATGTTGAAAAAGAACAAAGTATGAGGGATTACAATACCTGATATGAAACTGTAATACAAGGCCACTGTAATCAAAACAGCCTGGTACTGGCATAAAAATAGGCACATAGACCAATGGAATAGAACAAAGAGCCCAGAAATAAACCCAAATCTGTACAGTCAATTAATATTCGACAAAGGGGGCAGTAACATAAAATGGAGTAAACAT
>NW_028086386.1:0-736 GCF_014824575.4 Sturnira hondurensis
CCTCGCTAAGAAATATGAGCTAAGTGACCAAACTGGAGCGTTCTCTTCACGATCGCTTCCATCATCACAAAAGTGTCTGCTACAAAGCAGACTTACTTCCACATCTACATTTTGATATGCTTTCCTCTAGGAAAACTCTACGAGTTTCCCCTGTTCCACAGACAGCAGGCTGTTCGAAATGATGCGTTGGTGCAGAAACCAGTGAATTGTTGAATGTTTGGGTGTAGTATTTAAGAGGAAACGTGTTCTCGCTCAAGAACACTTTCTCAGAACTGCCAGAAACGTTGAAGTGTTTCAAAGAACACTGCATTTCTGTATCTCTAAAAGGAGTTGCCTGCAGTACGGTTGGAATCATTTCAGACAGAGTTTTCCTCAGACTAGCTTTGTAAGGAACTTCTTCATTCCCCGAGATGTCCCAAGTTCCCAACATTTCATAGTTGTTAGAACACAGGGAAACTCAGTTGCTTAAAAGAAGTAAACTGCTCACCTGCTTTACACTTTGGTATTCACAAAGGGGTTTCTTCCAATCAGGTACTGCAGAGTACAGGAATGTCTGTCCTTCATTGCGATTTTCTACTGGAAACAAGGCGTTTCAGTGAACCTTTCAGTAGGAGCTACCCTACTTTTAAAGTGACATGGGTATACGTACCTGCTGCCTCATTCCAGGAAGAAAACGTGATTTGTGATGCCTTTCCTCTGTTCTCCACCTTGTTAGAACGGGACGACTGGGGAATAC
>NW_028086387.1:0-1322 GCF_014824575.4 Sturnira hondurensis
GCAGCAGGACCAGCAGCCATTGGCTGGCGCCTAAAGACCTCAGAGCTGCTGCTGCCACAGCTTCCAGGGCTCAGAGGCTTCTGTCTAAGACCAGCATCTGGGTGTCTGCCACAGAGGACTCCTCGGGAGCCCAGCAACTGTGAGTAAAGACAAAAGCGGCAGCGGCAGGACCGGCTGCCCTCAGCAAGCCCATGACACCTCAGAGCCACTGCGTTAGGGGTGTAGAGGCTTCTGTCTGTGCCATGGAGGACTCATAGGAAGCCCAGCACCCAGTGGAGCATTGGGCCAGCTTCAGGGTCCTTGGAAGAGCTGGCTCCCTCCCTCACCATCTAGGCGGGGCTGGGTGGCAGAGACCTGTCTGCCTAGGTGTACAGGGAGGGTGGCAAGGACAGGGGGCCGTGTTCAGTTTCGATCTCTGTGGTCACCAGCCCACCGGCCTGCCAGCCCAGGAAATTGGAGAGGACCATTGTCCTAACCAGTCAGGTTGGGGATTGGGCTGGGCTGAGAGGCACGCTTTCTGGAGAAGTTTTTACTGGAAAGTGAACCGAGGTATTCTCCTGTGAAGGCAGCTTGACTTGCTTCTCACCCAGCCACAGGACTGGGAAGAACCAGTACCAGATCCCATGGGACCCAGGCAGCCTGTCGGGTGGGTGGGCGCCCGCACCCCAGTCTGGGAGCCTGGCTGGCGGGCGGGTGTTCGCATGGGCCTACAACCCAGCCCACAGAGGGGTCCTGCCAAAATCAGAAAAACCAGATTGGACAGTTTGAAACCAACAAGGAAGGAGGTTTTTTGTTTTTTGGTTTTTAACTTTTTTTTTAGCTTTTTAAAAATTTTTTTCAGTAATCATATTTTTTAAAAATTTTATTGTTGCTGTATCTTTCAGTACTCTGTTCCTCTCCTTTCTTTTTCCCTGTTTTAGTCCTTCTTCCTTTCACCCCAAACTTATTGTTTTTTCCTCACTTCTCTTGACCTTTTTTTGTGTGTTTGGTTCTTTGTTTGTTGCTTTCTATATTACTGTAAATACTTCACAACACATCTCACGGGTCTTAGCCCACTTTACAGGTTCCTGAATTCTATTACTGTAGTGATTAACTCTTCTTGCTCACACACTACGTCTATTTACTATTCTTTACTCTCACCTTACCTCAAAATCTGACCACCCGCAAACTCACTGCTTTCGAGATACAACTCACAAGACTTCCCTCCCCAACAAGAGACTTATCTTTAGTCTATCCTTTCTTAAAAGTGGCAAATTGGGTTGAAGATTATAGTTAACACTATTTAGAGCCTAAGATCTTCTATCTCTTCTCTACCAGCTGTG
>NW_028086388.1:0-1381 GCF_014824575.4 Sturnira hondurensis
AGATCCCGATCAGACACCTTCCACCTACAATTCTCAGATCACCACCTTGTGAACAGAGGCAGCCTCTTTCAGTATCAGTTTAGTATGAAAAGACACTTTGATATTAAACTTCCTCTTTTCCTGGCAGTTAGGACAGTTCAGGCCAATGGCTCATGAAAGACTGTCTCCCAGTTCATTTCTGAGGCAATAAATTCCTCTGATAAAAAGAACTCTAGTGAAGAGAAGACATTTTCCTCTCTTTATGCTGGGAGCTATTGTCACTTTCTGGTTGCTGGCAGTTGTCTTGGGACCATGAAGGAACAGTGAAGAAAACAAAGCTTTCCTTAGTATCATTGAGAAGCTGAATTCTATTCTGGAATCATCTACATGTGGATTTGTTATTTTCAGAGAAAAAAACACCTATTGGTAAAGCCATGTTTTTCAACAGTATCCCATTGCTTGCAACACTCAGCACTGATCCTGAATGAGATCCTTGAATTTCTGATGGTTGGCAAGGTTGTATCATCTCATGATATTTCAAGGAATGTGTAAATATGGGAGCAGGGATGAGGATAGAGGAGAAATGGGAGTTGCTTGAAAAACCTTGAAACTCTCTTCCAACTATTCTGGTGGGGAACTGTGGGACAAAAGAAATGACACAGCTCTCAGCTGCGATGAAATGCTATGAAGCCAATGAGGATCTCAGAGTGTGACCAGACAAAAGCATTGAAGGAGGGATAAGACAGGAAAAATCAGCCAGTCAGATCATGGAGGGCCTGAAGGGACACAGCAATGGTTTTGGACTTGTTTCTAAATTCCTTAAAGAACTATTGTAACTTATAAGTAAATGACGGGATCATATTTACATTTTGAAAAGGTCAATAATACTACAGGGAGGGTAGAGAATCATTTGAAGTNCAGGATGCAAGTGCTCAATACATACGATTGCAAGAGCTCTTCATGGAACTTGCCAGGTTAATTTCAGCAGTTTTGAGAGTAGCCAAATATGACATTTCTTTTCTCAGATGCCTCCTCCTAGGACACTCTGGAAACACAAAAGGAGTTTTCAAATATCAAGACACAGCAAAGTGTTGAGGAAAAGGGTGTGAAGTCATCTTAGAGAGAGAAAAAATAGATCAACTCCACATAACAAGTACCAGAAACGAACTCAGCCATATCTAGAATCTTGATGTATAATGTGAGGAGAGGAAAAGTATAGATCAACAAGCAGAGTGGGCACAACTAGTAAGACATGCGGAAACGAGCGAAATCAGATTCCAATCTCACAGAAATTATGAAAATTGATGCCCTGTAGATCAAGAATTCAATGTGTAAAGCAGATATGTTGCTCTTTTGGAAGAAGCTATAGAACAATGTTCTCAGAATTATGTAGGAGTTACTT
>NW_028086389.1:0-565 GCF_014824575.4 Sturnira hondurensis
GGGAGATGTGAGCTTTATCAGAGTTCTGCCATTAACTAGCTGTGTGCACCTTTATTCGTGACACTTTTCCTCTTAATCCCATTTGCTCACTTTTCAAGTGAAATGCAGTTAGAGTAGAGGCTCTAAAGTGGAAGCTACCATGTTTTGTTAGTTTTTTTTAATTTAAAAAATAAAATCAAGGTTTTTAATAAAAATTTGAATGAACTGCCATTCTTTGAATATCAAACACACATTCACACTCTTTGAATATCAAAAGCTAGAAATCTGGATTTCTAGCTTTTCTTTAAAAACTGGAATATCTGGTGAAATCAGGTTCCTGATCTCACACGACAGCAGTGTGCGTCTCCCTGAGTAACAGCTGTCCCTCTTGCAAGGTCACCTGCCTCCTCAAATCCCCGTCCCTCAGATTTGCGTCAGTCACATCAATCCTATCAGTCATCCTACCTGTCTGGGCCCTACTGTAGGCATTTAAATATTTTTAGCCCCAGACTATTTGATTTTTCAGTTTCTTCTATTTGTAGATCTTGTCACTCAGTAACTCTCATATATATATATATATATATAT
>NW_028086390.1:0-643 GCF_014824575.4 Sturnira hondurensis
AACTTGTTTAACCCAAATAATAAAGGATCATAGCTATGATTTTTTTGAAAAACTTCTCATTTTAGTTCTCATATTTACCCTAAGTCTTTGATCCATTTTCAGTTAATTTCCACACACGGTGTAAGGCAGGTGTCACTATCACTCGCTTGCATGTGGATGTCCAGTTGTTCCAGCACAACTTGTTAAAAAGACTCTTCTTCCCCAATGAGTTATTTAGGCACCGTGTCAAAAATCAGACAGCCATACGCATATGCATTTATTTCAGGGCTCTCAATTCTATTCCATCGTTCTGCATATGCATCCTTAGGCCAACGACACAGTCTTCATTCCTATATGGCTTTGTAGTAAGTTTTAAAATCATTCCGTATGAGCCTCCCAAGTGTGTCCTCCTTTTGAAGACTGTTATGGATGTTCTCAGTCCCTTGTATTCCTATATGAATTTTATAATCAGCTTGATGATTTCTAGGGGGAAACAGTCAGCTGGTATTTTGGTAGAGATGATACAGAGAAATCAATTTGGGTAGTAGTGCCATCACAAGAATATTTTTTACTGTTCTTTTCTCTTTTTTATTTTAATTGTTGTCCATGTACAGTCTTCTGTCTTTTACTCCCACCCTAGCCCACCCACCCAGCCCTCCCCACC
>NW_028086391.1:0-977 GCF_014824575.4 Sturnira hondurensis
CTACACCCACTGCAAGGGTAGTCCTGCAACACAGCAAGGAGGATTGCCCAGGAAAAGTGAATACCTAAGGTCCCGCCGCCTTACAACAAATCAGGGAAGCCAAGACAAAGAAATATGACCCAGAAGAGAAAACAGAGCAAAGCCTCAGAAAAAGAACTAAGTGAGGAGGAGATTGTGAACCTATGGGATGGAGAATTTAACACCCAGGTGATCAAAATGCTCACACATCTGACTGAGCTTGGTTGAAAAATGAAAAACAAATAAAGGATACCCCAAGTGAAATAAAGCAAAATATTCAGGGAACCAACAGTGACAGGAAGGAAACCAGGAATCAAAACAATAATGTGGAACAAAAGAAAGAAAGAAACATCCAACCAGAAAAAAAGGAAGAAACAAGAATTTTAAAAAATTGAAGGGAGACTTAGAATCCTGGAGGACAACTTGAAATGTTCTAATATCTGAATTATAGGGGTGCCAGAAGGAGGAAAGGAAGACCAAGACATTGAAAACTTATTTAATTTGATAAAAAAAAAATAGAAAAATTCCCCCAATCTGGCAAAGAAAAGAGACTTCCAGGAAGTCCAGGAAGCCCAAAGAACTTGGATGTAAAGAGAAACTCAGCACGGCACATCATCAGTAAGTTACCCAAGGTGAAAGATGAGAAGACAATCTTAAAAGAAGCCAGAAAAAAGGCAACATTACCTCCAAAGACGTCCCATAAGACTATCAACTGATTTCTCAGAAGAAACTTGCAGGCAAGAAGAGGCCAGAAAGAAGTATTCCAAGTCATGAAAGTCAAGGCCCTACATCCAAGTTTACTTTATACAGCAAAGCTTTCATTTAGAATGGAAGGACAGATAAAGTGCTTCTCAGGTAAGGTCAAGTTCAAGGAGTTCAACATCATCAAGCCATTATTATATGAAATGTTAAAGGGATTTATCTAGGAAAAAGATAAAAACTGTGACCAGTAAAATGAC
>NW_028086392.1:0-954 GCF_014824575.4 Sturnira hondurensis
TTTGGGAGGATACAGCTGCCCTCACTTGGATGACTCACTGCATCAGAAACTTAGTTATAAAGGCTGTACAGCTCATGTCATTTAGGGCTCAGAGAATTTAGGAATTCCATTTCAGAAATGGATATTGTTATTCACTTTTAGGACTATTTAAATGTATGCCTTATGTTAGTTTTAATGATCACTGATTAACTATAGTTAATATAGTTAATATATTTTAACTATATTAAAATGCCCTAGTTTGTTTCCCCTCCTGCCCTAGTTTGTTTCCCCTCCTGGGCTCCGAGGGATGTTAATGTGGAAGGAATAGTTTTTTTAAAAATATATTTTATTGCCCTGGCTGGTGTAGCTCAGGGGATTGAGCACGGGCCTGCGAACCAGAGGATCGCGGTTCGATTCCCAGTCAGGGCACATGCCTGGGTTGCGGGCCAGTTCCCGGCAGGGGACACATGATACATTGTGTGTCCTCAGCAGAAGCAACCATACATTGATATTTCTCTCCCTCTCTCCTTCCCTTCCCCTCTAAAGATAAATAAATAAAATATTAAAAAAAAAAAAAGACGGACCTGCGAACCAGACAATGGCAGTTCGATTCCCAGCCAGGGCACATGCCTGGGTTGCAGGCCAGTTCCCTGCAGGCCAACTCTCAGCAGGGGACACACAAAAGGCAACCATACATTGATGTTTCTCTCCCTCTCTCCTTCCCTTCCCCTCGAAAGATAAATAAAATATTAAAAAAATATATATATATATTTTATTGATTATGCCATTACAGTTGTCCTATCCCCCCTTCATTCCCCTCCACCCTGCACACCCCTTCCCCACCATCCCCCTCTTTAGTGTATGTCCATGTGTCACAAGTTCTTTAGATTCTATATTTCCCATAGTATTCTTGCCCTCCCCCTGTCTATTTTCTATCTACCATCTATGCTACTTATTCTCTAACTTCTCCTCCCT
>NW_028086393.1:0-560 GCF_014824575.4 Sturnira hondurensis
AATAAAGATGGTTTTGTTTGGAAATGCTCTGGGGGCTGCTTTCTGCATACTCATGTCTGGGCTGCTTCTCAGTGAGGGGCACCAAGAGGAAAAGTGGATGTGAAGGTCATGGGTGTTATGGATTCTCAGGTGACACTTCAGTCCCTGCTTCCAGTTTGATAGGGATGCCCTCTGACTGCTCCTGGGAGCACACAGATCCCTGATTCCCAGGCAGCCTTCCTGTCACCCCTACTCCTAGGGCTAGTCTAGGTGCTCGGCTTCCTGGGGCCTCTCATCATTATCTCTACCCTGAAACTTCTAGGGATGGGCAGCTGCCTTGGAGACTTCAAGCCCCCTGGGTCACAGACCAGTTTTCTGGGATGGACTGGAAGCAGCCTTGTCTTTAGGGAGCTTGATTCTGCTTCCCAGAAGCAGTCAGGCCAGGAGGCCACACAACCCTCAGCTCTCCCAGGGTTTCACTGAGGGAGGAGGACCCATCTGCTGTGGCCAGGGGACTGGGCTCAGTGACCATGTGTCTTCGACAACGCCCCATAACTACTTTGTCTTCCTTCCCAATCATG
>NW_028086394.1:0-1238 GCF_014824575.4 Sturnira hondurensis
CCTCAAAACTAAATGTGTGGGCCACACATTCCTTGTTACCTACAAAGATTCTCGAAGACCTCATGCTGTCTCATCCACTGTTCTGACTTCAGGAGTGCACACAAGCATGCAGCTCTCCAATCTAGGGCCGGTGCCTTTTCCTTATTTCCTTATTTCCTTTTCCTTGTCTTTATTTGAAAGTCTGTATGTGTTGAGTAAAGTTGACCTACTTTATTTCACAGTAGGCGGATGCTAGTAACCTTGCCAAAGTGAGGTTTCTGCAAGTTTCGTTGCTTCTAATTTCTTCTTGAATTCCATCGTATCTCTATTATCCTTACAATAACTAACTGTCCCATTCAACCATTACTTGGTGTAGCCTAAGTGGGTTTGTCTCTCTCGTAACCAAAAGGTATTTAAGTAAAATGGACTTCTGCCAACACAAAGGAAACTGAAGAATTATAGCAGACTCTTAAATATTTGACTTTATATCAAAGAATACCAGAAAAAAATTAAATAACCCAAATAAAAGTTTATCACATTCACATTTATCTTTGTAAGTTTAGGCAACAGGCAGCAAATGCTTATTTCTCACAGTTCTGTAAATGAGGAAGTACAAAATCAAGGTGCCAACAGATTACATTTAACAATATATATATATATATATAATTTATTTATTTTTAGAGAGATGGGAAAGGAAGTAAAGAGAGAGGGGGAAACATTGATGTGTGGTTGCTTCTCACAAATTCCCCGCTGGGAACCCAGCTCGAAACCCAGGCATGAGCCTTGACTGGGAATTGAACCAGCAACCCTTTGGTTTGCAGGCCAGCACTCAGTCCACTGAGCCACACAAGCCAGGACAGATTAAAATCTGATGGGGGCACTTTTATGGATTGTAGTCAACTGCCTTCTCACTATGTCCTTACATGACTTTTCCTTTTTGAGTGTGTGAAAGAGAGTATTCAGTATTTCTCTTCCTATAAGGACACTAAAGTCATTGACATATAAATGAATAAAGAAAATGTACTAAATATGTACCATGGAGTATTTTTAAGCCTTTAAAAATAAAAGAAATTCTGCCATATGCAATAACATCTACAAATCTTGAGGATATTATGCTAAGTGCAATAAGCCGGTCACAGAAAGACAAATGATACAGCACATGAGTATCTAAAATAATCAAAATCATAGAAGCACATAATAAAATTGTGGTCACCAGGGTTTGGGAGAAGGGGAAATGGATATATAGTCTCAGTTACATG
>NW_028086395.1:0-769 GCF_014824575.4 Sturnira hondurensis
TTGGCATGTGCGCGCCTGCATACTTGATTGGTATGCGCGCACCTGCATACCTGCCCTCAGAGACGCAGCAACCAGAAAACCTGGTTTGGACAGGTCGAAACCGACAAAGGAAGGGTGCTTTTTTACTTGTTTATTTGATTTTGTTTTTGTTTTTGTTTAAATGTGTGTGTGTGTGGGGTTTCCCCTTCCCCCCCTTTTGTTTTCCTCTCTCAACTTCTTTTGTAAGTAATCTTATATCTCCTAAACTGTATGGTTGCTCTATCTTTCAATACTCTGTCCCTCGTTCCTTTTTCTTTTTGTTCAGTTTTAGTCCTTCCGTTCTTCCAAAATTTTCTGCTTATTCCTTTTTTCTCCTGACTTGTGTGTGTGTTTGTGTGTGTGTGTGTGTGTGTGTGTGTGTGTGTGTGTGTGTGTGTTGGATTATTTGTTTGTGTGTTGCTTAGTTTTCTTTTAGGTGTGTTATTATTTTTTTGCATTATTCTTACTTCTTTTTTATTTTAAGAATATCTCTGTATCCCTGCTTTTTCTGTACAGGTTTCTTAGTCCTGGCTGGTTATATTGTACTACCTGACAGGTTCCCACTGCTCTTTCCTCCACAGTGTAGTGCTAATTTTCTATACTTCACTTGCTTTCCTTTGGCATACTACCCAAGCTCTATAACCCCCATTTAGACAGACCACATAGAGTCTATCACGTGAGTGCTGCTCTAATATTATTCTAAATAAGAGCTGTTCTATACAACGGTAATACTTCATAACACATCTCTCGG
>NW_028086396.1:0-672 GCF_014824575.4 Sturnira hondurensis
ACTTATTAAGAAAGGTGTGCACCATCTCCACATCAAAATGTTTTCCAGGGGACAGTATTTAATGATCTTACTGGATTGAAATGTAATCAGGGCTGAACTCAGTTGGCTGGTATGAGATGTTCTGAGGAGCTAGCTCTTGGGTAAGAACCTCAGGAAGGGTGTGACTGCCCCATGGGCTTTTCCAGGCAATGGAATCCGGAAAGGGGGAAACCTGGACCAGGGTTCTAAGCCACAGGGTTCCTGAGCTGAGAGGAGTCTGTGAGGGGGTATGTGGGGACAAGGATAGTAGGTGACTGATGTCCTTAGGTGGTGCAGGGTATTACAAGGATTGGGTGTCTCTTTCAGAGAGATGCAATGTGGGTGCTATGTCATTAGGGCCCAGCACTCTCTGATTCACAGAACCACAACAATGACAATGGGAATGCACAACCATCCAAGATGTTCTTAACACACAGGGCCATGATGCCCCAAATGGACCCTCCCATCTCAATAGATACTTTGTTCCCATGGATTTTCACTTTATTGTGACCCCCAGAAAGGCAACGGACCTTTCTCTCTGTTCTCACCTGCCAGAGAGAAAATGAGAATACCTTCAACAGATTCCACTTCTCTGGGACTCATGGTCTCTAAATCTCTGGGAAAACTGGGGCACAGAGGCACCCAGGGGTCACC
>NW_028086397.1:0-542 GCF_014824575.4 Sturnira hondurensis
GTGGGTTAAAAGATTAACACATAAAAATCAGTAGTGCTTCCATACACCTGCATTGAACCAATCAAAAAAGAAGTTAAGAAAGCAGTTCAAATTAAAATAGCAACTTAAAAAATTAAATACATAGCAATAACTTTAACTAATAGGGTAAAAGACTTGTACACTGAAAACTACAAAACATTGCTGAAATAAATTAAAGATGACCTAAAAAAATGGAAAGTCCTCCCATGCCCATCAATTAGAAATATTTGGTGGCAAGCATTCAGGTCTACCACAGGACATGTGGAGAACCATACGCAGCTTAATATGATGAGTGCTATTTAAAAAACCAAACACTAAAAGGGGATATTGTTAATAGGTAAAGCCATGTAAAGTGTAGAAATGGTTATCCCAAGCTTTTTATTTTTTCAAATCATATTTCCTGAGATGCCTTTTGAAATAACAGCTAAATGGTTCTTAGGAATAATTTAGTTTTGATGTATGTGTGTGTGTTTTTCTCTTTCATATTTTTAGTTCTCAAACTAATTTGTACTGATGGTTATGTA
>NW_028086398.1:0-1861 GCF_014824575.4 Sturnira hondurensis
CTTGCAAATATTTCTCCTCAAATATTTAGATTTGTAAGATCCATTCGGTGAAGAAATCTATCACCAGTGGATTTCACGAAGATTCATTCGGTGAAGAGGGGTAAGACTGGTTCTGTTGGAAGGCACACAGGGGAATCCTTTAGTCCACCAGACTACAAAGTCCTGAATGTTTAATACTCAGTTCTGATTTATCACTTATTCAGCTGTTACATTTTCTTCAAGTAATTATTTTAAAGGTCATGTCCTTCTGTTGCCTTTACATATAGAAGACAATTGTAGTGACTATAAAAATTCTTAGGTGTAACTTTGCAGCAGTTGCTATTGGCGCCTGCTCAAATCCCTGCAGCACTTAGATTTCACTGTGTATCAACCACGCTTCCAGCGGCCAGTGTTTGCATCTCTCTGCATGAGGTCCTCCTTTGGCTGGCGGAGCCCACCCTGCTCACTATGCTTGTGTACACAGCAAGTGGGAAGTGAAATGATGCTGCCCAGGAGCAGCCCTCCATCATAGATCGATAGAAGTTGGTGGACAAATACCTTGGCCTACTTTTCTCTTCGGTGGGTGACTGTGAAGTGTATGTTTTACACCATTTCTCAGAGTTCCCTGGAAGGAATTGTTTCCAGTTACCCATCCAGGGAACTTGCTTGGTAACCCAACCTTTTTCCTGCCTCACTTCCCCATTCCCCTGTTGGTGTTTCTTGGTATCATCTCCAAATACACATCTTGCACTTAACAGGGTGGGTATGAAAATGGGCTTATTTTCTGTTACATTGTTTGAAACTTTGTGAACCATTCTAATTTGTATGTACAGATTTCTAACTGTCACTAACAGTTTTCCTCTAAGGGATTTCTGTTCCAGTTCTGATCTTGTTCTAGAAATATCAGTAATTTTGACAAATTATCCTGTATTTCTGATATTTTCAGTCTAATTATTTCTAATATCCAGCAATTTTTCTCCCTGCATTCAAGGAGAGCGTGCTTGTCTTTCATGTAATTGATTCAATTTCCTTGTGTCAGTTTCATTGTTTGCACAACCTCCACAGTAGAATTTTGCTTTCAGTTTCCTTGCAGTTCTTTCCAGTATCCCTCTGAAAATCTTTTATTCCCACCTTCTTTTTAGGCATATATGCATCTGTTACCTAGAGATCATGCCATTTAACATCTTATTAAGGTGAAAACTTATCTTCTCAAAGCTTTTTAGATCTGAGTGTTCTGTTTCAAACTTACTTGATCTGTGGTAACATTTTTCAGTATCTCATACAGCATTTCTTTGGAAATATTGTACAAGAAAATTCTGTCCGGAGTATACAGCTTGCCACATGCTGGTTTGTGAATTGCCACTTTCCCCCTCTTTCTGATTTAACCCTGGTGAAATCCTTCCTCATCTTTACAGTTGCATAGCCTAAAAGTAGGCACAGATTTTAGTTTCATTTCCGGAGACTGGCTTTTATCTGATCAGGCTTACCTTGCCTGATATGAAAACTTAGGACTCCATTGGTTTGGCTTTCTGTTATTTAGAACATATGGAATACATGAACATAACTCTCATATGCACACATATGCATGTGTGTATGTATTCCCTGTCCTATTTGAAATATGCTTTACGACAACCCAGTCTTGATTATGTGCTCTAGAAGATCTCTTTCTGTTTCCAATCCTGTTTGCATACTTTAATTTCAGTGTAAAATGTGTCTCTTTAGGCATCCTTCTATCTGTGTAGTTTTTCTTTTCCATTTCCTTCTTGTCCTGCACCCTCCCTCCACCTCTAAAAGTCACAATTTTTGAATCAGTGCTGATACAGGTGGACGCATGGACTTTTTGGTAGCCACAATAATGAAAGTTTTTCCACTCAGTTTTCTG
>NW_028086399.1:0-679 GCF_014824575.4 Sturnira hondurensis
TTATTTTCTACTTCTCCCCACTCCTGTCCACATCTTGGGCACCTTGCTGACCGCCACAGCCAATTCTGATCCAACCACACTATGCTGGTCAAATTACTATTGTCCTCTCCCTTTTTTTCTATTTTTCTTCTTTACTTTTTCTTCTATTCTCTTTTTTGTTGTTGTTAATTTCTTCGTGTCCCTTCTACTTTCATGTAAATACATGAAAAGGTGGGATACATAGGGTATTGGAATAACAACTGGGTCATTGGTTTGGAAGTATTTAGTCAGAACAATTACAAAATTAAAAACAGATTGTGGAGATGTTTTCTGTTGAGCTTCCTTGCTCACAATGACCAGTCACATCCTCACTCCTGTGACTCAGCACAGGGAATCATTCCCACAGTAGATGTACAATGTATGGAGTCCAGCGTTCTCAAGTTTACATCAAGTGAAATAGCTAAAAACTGGAGGTGAACTTGACATAGACACTGTCACCCTCTCCTCATCTCTGCCGCCTATAATTTGACTGGCTCACAGGCTCACTGGTCTCCTTTCTTAACTGCTCACTCAACCCTCAGAACCATATGAAAGTTGTGTTTTATACAGCCTGCCTTGCCCCCTATTGGGCCTAAACCATCACTACCCAGGACTTTAGACTTGTTATCTCAGCAGTCACACTACCTCAGCCTCACTCCGT
>NW_028086400.1:0-536 GCF_014824575.4 Sturnira hondurensis
TTTGCTCCGTGGAAATCAGTTGTTAAACATTTATCAACACACCACTGCTCTGGCTGTTGTGGAGGGATGGGGTCCAGCTAGCCTTGAGGCAAACATATAAGCCATGAAGTGCCAGGCATTACTTTGATTAATAAAGAGTCTTTGGAGATAGCATTCCTCGTCTTGTGCCCCAAGGCATGCTTGAATGTCTGACAGAGTACTCTGTTTCAGGGCAAGAGAAGGGGCGTTGGGAGGAGCGGCCAGGGATGGTGGTTTCCATAGCAATCTGGAGGGGATGGGGCCGGGGAGGCATTTTTACAGCAGCCCTTCTCAAATTGTGATGTGCAGGTGAATCACCTGGGCACTTGTTAGAAGGCAGATTCGGACTCAGTAGGTCTGAGCTGGCGCCTGAGATTCTTCATTCCTAACGAGCTCCCAGGTGCCGTCCGTGCTGCTGTGCACCCTTCCGTGAGTAAGGAAGTTGATCATGGACAGAGGAACCTGTGGCTTTGAGGCTTGTGGATGTTAAATCCACCCAAACCCAAGGACGGGTGCTT
>NW_028086401.1:0-1124 GCF_014824575.4 Sturnira hondurensis
GAAAGCCTGAACAGACCAATAACAACAGATGAAATTGAAACAGTAATCAAAAAACTCCCATCACACAAAAGCCCTGGACCAGACAGTTACACAGGAGAATTCTACAAAGCATTTAAGGAATAGCTAACCCCTACTCTTTACAGACTGTTCCAAAAAATCCAAAAGGAGGGAAAACTCCCAAACTCTTTTTATGAAGCCAGCATCATCCTAATTCCAAAGCCAGATAGAGATACAAAGAAATAAAACTTTAGGCCAATATCGCTGATGAACATAGATGCTAAAATCCTCAACAAAACATTGGCAAATCGCATCCAACAATACATTAAAAAGACCATACACCATGACTAAGTAGGATTCATCCCAGAGATGCAAGGATGATTCAATATTCACAAATCAGTAAATGTAATACATCACATAAACAAAAGCAAAGGCAAAAATCACATGATCATATCAATAGATGAAGAAAAAGCTTTTGATAAGGTACAACACCCATTTATGATAAAAGCACTCAACAAAGTGAGACTAGAGGGAGCATTCCTCAACATAATAAAGGACATATATGAAAGACCTACAGCCAACATCATACTCAATGGGCAAAAACTAAAAGCTTTTCCACCAAGATCAGGAACAAGACAAGGTTGTCCACTTTCACAACTTCTATTCAATATGGTATTGGAAGTTTTAGCCACAGCAATCAAACAAGAAAAGAAAATAAAAGGCATCCAAATGGGAAAGGAGGAAACAAAACTGTCATCATCTGCAGATAACATGATAGTGTACATAGAAAATCCTATAGACTCTGCCAAAAAACTGCTCGTACTAATAAGTGAATTTGGCGAAACAGCAGCGTACAAAGTCAATATTCAGAAATCAAAGGCATTTTTATATACTAACAATGAAATAGCAGAAGCAGAAATCAAGAAAAGAATCCCATTCAATATAGGAAAAACAAAAATAAAATACCTGGGAATAAATCTAACCAAGGAGGTAAAAGACCTGTATGCTGAAAACTACACAACACTGAAGAAAGAAATCAAGGAGGACACCAACAAATGGAAACATATTCCGTATTCATGGATTGGCAGAATTAACATCATCAAAATGTCCATATTACCCAAAGCAAT
>NW_028086402.1:0-1464 GCF_014824575.4 Sturnira hondurensis
ATGAACATAGATGCTAAAATCCTCAACAAAATATTGGCAAATCACATCCAATAATACATCAAAAAGATCATACACCACAACCAAGTGGGATTCATCCCAGGGATGCAAGGATGGTTCATTATTCACAAATCAGTAAATGTAATACACCACATAAACAAAAGCAAAGACAAAAACCACATGGTCATATCAATAGATGCAGAAAAAGCCTTTGAAAAGGTACAGCACCCATTTATGATAAAGGTACTCAGCGAAGTGGGAATAGAGGGAGCATTCCTCAAAATAATAAAGGCCATATATGTAAGACCTACAGCCAACATCATACTGAAAGGGCAAAAACTGAAAGCTTTTCCACTAAGATCAGGAACAAGACAAGGTTGTCCATTTTCACCACTTCTATTTAATATAGTATTGGAAGTTCTAGCCAGAGCAATCATACAAGAAAAGGAAATAAAAGGCATCCAAATCGGAAAGGAGGAAACAAAACTGTCATTGTTTGCAGATGACACGATAGTGTACATGGAAAATCCTATAGACTCTACCAAAAAACTGCTGGAACTAATAAATGAATTTGGCAAAACAGCGGGATACAAAGTCAATATCCAGAAATCAAAGGCATTTCTGTATACTAACAATGAATCTGCAGAAGCAGAAATCAAGAAAAAAATCCCATTTGATATAGCAAAATCAAAAATAAAATATCTGGGAATAAATCTAACCAAGGAGGTTAAAGACCTGTATGCAGAAAACTACACAACACTGAAGAAGGAAATGAAGGAAGACACAAACAAATGGAGACGTATACCGTGTTCATGGATTGGAAGAATTAACATCATCAAAATGTCCATACTACCCAAAGCAATTTACAGATTCAATGCAATACCTATTAAAGTACCAATGGCATATTTCACAGACATAGAACAAACACTTCAAAAATTTATATGGAACCCTAAAAGACCCGGAATAGCAGCTGCAATGTTAAGAAAGAATAACAAAGTTGGAGGGATCACAATACCTGGTATCAAACTGTATTACAAGGCCACTGTAAACAAAACAGCCTGGTACTCGCATAAAAACAGGCACATAGACCAATGGAACAGAATAGAGAACCCAGAAATAAACCCAACTCTCTACAGTCAATTAATATTCAACAAAGGGGGCAGTATGATAAAATGGGGTAAAGATAGCCTCTTCAACCAATGGTGTTGGGAGAACTGGACAGCTACATTCAAAAGAATGAAACTCGAGCACCAACTTACATCATATACCAAAATAAATTCAAGGCGGATAAAAGACTTAAATATAAGCCGTGACACTATTAAAGTCCTACAGGAGAACATTGGCAGGAAAATCTCAGATACTTCATGCAGCAACATTTTTACTGATATGTCCCCTAGAGCAAGGACTATAAAGGGAAGAATAAACAAATGGGATCTCATCAAAATAAAAAGCTTTTGCTCAGCTAAA
>NW_028086403.1:0-2321 GCF_014824575.4 Sturnira hondurensis
CAATTAGACGTCAGGAGCATTTCTTCTGGCTTCCTAAGGAGACGCAAGTCATACTCGAGTTTTAATGGACAGGATGGTGACTAGGAGAGCTTCCTCTGATAAACTGTCTAGGAAAACCAAGCACAACTTTGGTTTCAGTTCAGCTCATGGTGCTTCTAATGACCTTATTTTCTTCCATCAAAAATATAGGGCATAGCATACACCACATACCTGTAAAAAGAGAAAATAGCCCTGGCCAGATGGCTCTGTTGTTTGGAGCATCATCCCCATACGCCTAAAGTTGGGGGTTTGATCCCTGGTCAGGGCACCTACGGGAGGCAACTGACCTATGTTTCTCTCTCCACCCCTCACCCTTCCCCTCTTTCTCTAAAATCAATGAACATATCCTCAGAAGAAGATTAAAAAGAGAGAGAGAAAATAAAGTGAGCTCAAGACAAAGCACAACCCCAACAAATCAGCCATGTGTCTGCGTTTCCCCATTCTCACATGTAGCTCATGCCTCCAGCACTGGTCCCCTGGTCATTTCAATACCCTCCTAACTGAGGCCCTTGCTTCTGCTCCTGCCCTCACTCTGACCTCATCAGCTCCAACCTTAACAACTTCTCAGTGCAGCCTGAGAACCCCCAGTCTCTTCAACACCTTCAAGTTCAGGCTTCTGGCCCATTGTCCAGTCCTTTTTCCTCTATTAGCTTTTTAACCGCACCAGTCCCTTTGCAGATTTTAAAAAATGCATTGTCTCTGTATTCCTGAGGATCTTTTTACCTGCCGTTTGCCTTTCCTTTATGTGCAGGTGAGACTGATCCCTATAATCATGTATCTTTAAATGTTAGTTCCTCAAACAGACTCTCCCTCTCTTGTGTTTTCAATTAAGGTTTTTTGTTCTACCCTTTTTTATTACTGTTCTTACTCTTTTTGAAATGGTTACACTTTGTTATCATCTCTTACGTGTGTCCTTGTTAAACGTTCAAGTCTATCTTTCTACTAATCAGCTGAATGAACACCTAGTGCACTTATCACAGTAGCGTCCACATGGCATCCACCACGAGGTGGCGCCAAAGCACAGCAGGGACGGGGTGTGGCTGGATCCCAGGACCCTTGGACTGCAGGCTCCATTTGGCTGGTGATACTGCATTTGAATTTTTGGACTAGCTCCCTTCCTAAACATTTGAGAGAGAGTTTTCATAATATTGTATTCTGTTCTGATCCTGCACTCTAGAAGAAGATTGATCTGTGAGAGGATTAGAGCATAGTTTGGATGACCTAAATATATCTTGGTTCTACAGACCACAAGTCGAAAGTCTTAGAGATATAGAACTTACATCAAAATAAATGACTGTGCTAATGAGCACATTTATACTAAGACCTACGTGGGATGTGATGGCAGATCCCCACCTCGATGTGTTGTTCAGCAACGGGCAAGATGCTTAGTTGCCTGGGACTGTGTCAGAGACTGAAGCTGCCAGAGGGGGGCAGCTTAGATGACTCCAGAGAAGTTCAGTCTTGAGAATACATGCTCTGGAATCCAATTGAAATGTTTCTGAAGAAATGCAAGTTTTGTAAGAATGATAGTTTAGAATTATTGGTATTACTCTTCAGGAGAATACCAATTCTCCTTTATGATGACAACAGTGAAGACTATTCCAAAAAATCCAAAATGATGGGAAACTCCTAAACTCTTTTTATGAAGCCAGCATCATCCTAATTCCAAAACCAGATAGAGACACAACAAAGAAAGAAAACTTCAGGCCAATATTGCTGATGAACATAGATGCTAAAATTCTCAACAAAATATTGGAAAATTGTATCCAACAATACATCAAAAAGATCATACACCACGACCAAGTGGGATTCATCCCAGGGCTGCAAGGATGGTTCAATATCCGCAAATCAGTAAATGTAATACACCATATAAACAAAAGCAAAGACAAAAACCCCATGGTCATATCAATAGATGCGGAAAAAGCTTTCCATAAGGTATGACACCCATTTATGATAAACGTACTCAGCAAAGTGGGAATGGAGGGAGCACTCCTCGATATAATAAAGGCCATATATGAAAGACCTACAGCCAACATCATACTCAATGGGCAAAAACTAAAAGCTTTTCCGCTAAGATCAGGAACAAGACAAGGTTGCCCACTTTCAACAATTCTATTTAATATAGTATTGGAAGTTTTAGCCTCAGCGATTAGGCAAGAAAAGGAAATAAAAGGCATTCAAATTGGAAAGAAGGAAACAAAACTGGCATTGTTTGCAAATGACACGATACTGTACATGGAAAATCCTATAGACTCTACCAAAAAACTTCTCTAACTAATAAA